>NC_138296.1:9922500-10150000 GCF_965601325.2 Salmo salar | reverse complement strand
CTACTAACTATCTGTCTGACTAATGAGACAAACAGGAATGTACTACTAACTGACTGACTAATGAGACAAACAGGAATGTACTACTAACTGTCTGTCTGACTAATGAGACAAACAGGAATGTACTACTAACTGTCTGTCTGACTAATGAGACAAACAGGAATGTACTACTAACTATCTGTCTGACTAATGAGACAAACAGGAATGTACTACTAACTGACTGACTAATGAGACAAACAGGAATGTACTACTAACTGTCTGACTGACTAATGAGACAAACAGGAATGTACTACTAACTGTCTGACTGTCTAATGAGACAAACAGGAATGTACTACTAACTGACTGACTAATGAGACAAACAGGAATGTACTACTAACTGACTGACTGACTGACTAATGAGACAAACAGGAATGTACTACTAACTGTCTGACTGTCTAATGAGACAAACAGGAATGTACTACTAACTGTCTGACTGTCTAATGAGACAAACAGGAATGTACTACGAACTGACTGACTGTCTAATGAGACAAACAGGAATGTACTACTAACTGACTGACTGACTGACTAATGAGACAAACAGGAATGTACTACTAACTGTCTGTCTGACTAATGAGACAAACAGGAATGTACTACTAACTGTCTGTATGACTAATGAGACAAACAGGAATGTACTACTAACTGTCTGACTGACTAATGAGACAAACAGGAATGTACTACTAACTGTCTGACTGACTAATGAGACAAACAGGAATGTACTACTAACTGTCTGACTGTCTAATGAGACAAACAGGAATGTACTAGGAACTGACTGACTGTCTAATGAGACAAACAGGAATGTACTACTAACTGACTGACTGACTGACTAATGAGACAAACAGGAATGTACTACTAACTGTCTGACTGTCTAATGAGACAAACAGGAATGTACTACTAACTGTCTGACTGACTAATGAGACAAACAGGAATGTACTACTAACTGACTGACTGACTGACTAATGAGACAAACAGGAATGTACTACTAACTGTCTGTCTGACTAATGAGACAAACAGGAATGTACTACTAACTAACTGACTGACTAATGAGACAAACAGGAATGTACTACTAACTGTCTGACTGACTAATGAGACAAACAGGAATGTACTACTAACTGTCTGACTGGCTAATGAGACAAACAGGAATGTACTACTAACAGTCTGTCTGTCTGACTGACAAATGAGAGAAACAGGAATGTACTACTAACTGTCTGTCTGACTAATGAGACAAACAGGAATGTACTACTAACTGTCTGTCTGACTAATGAGACAAACAGGAATGTACTACTAACTGTCTGTCTGACTGACTAATGAGACAAACAGGAATGTACTACTAACTGTCTGTCTGACTAATGAGACAAACAGGAATGTACTACTAACTGACTGACTGACTGACTGACTAATGAGACAAACAGGAATGTACTACTAACTGTCTGTCTGACTAATGAGACAAACAGGAATGTACTACTAACTGTGTCTGACTAATGAGACAAACAGGAATGTACTACTAACTGTCTGACTGACTAATGAGACAAACAGGAATGTACTACTAACTGACTGACTAATGAGACAAACAGGAATGTACTACTAACTGACTGACTGACTGACTAATGAGACAAACAGGAATGTACTACTAACTGTCTGACTGTCTAATGAGAAAAACAGGAATGTACTACGAACTGACTGAATGACTAATGAGACAAACAGGAATGTACTACTAACTGTCTGACTGACTAATGAGACAAACAGGAATGTACTACTAACTGTCTGAGTGACTAATGAGACAAACAGGAATGTACTACTAACTGACTGACTAATGAGACAAACAGGAATGTACTACTAACTGTCTGTCTGACTGACTAATGAGACAAACAGGAATGTACTACTAACTGTCTGACTGACTAATTAGACAAACAGGAATGTACTACTAACTGACTGACTGACTGACTAATGAGACAAACAGGAATGTACTACTAACTATCTGTCTGACTAATGAGACAAACAGGAATGTACTACTAACTGACTGACTAATGAGACAAACAGGAATGTACTACTAACTGTCTGTCTGACTAATGAGACAAACAGGAATGTACTACTAACTGTCTGTCTGACTAATGAGACAAACAGGAATGTACTACTAACTATCTGTCTGACTAATGAGACAAACAGGAATGTACTACTAACTGACTGACTAATGAGACAAACAGGAATGTACTACTAACTGTCTGACTGACTAATGAGACAAACAGGAATGTACTACTAACTGTCTGACTGTCTAATGAGACAAACAGGAATGTACTACTAACTGACTGACTAATGAGACAAACAGGAATGTACTACTAACTGACTGACTGACTGACTAATGAGACAAACAGGAATGTACTACTAACTGTCTGACTGTCTAATGAGACAAACAGGAATGTACTACTAACTGTCTGACTGTCTAATGAGACAAACAGGAATGTACTACGAACTGACTGACTGTCTAATGAGACAAACAGGAATGTACTACTAACTGAATGACTGACTGACTAATGAGACAAACAGGAATGTACTACTAACTGTCTGTCTGACTAATGAGACAAACAGGAATGTACTACTAACTGTCTGTATGACTAATGAGACAAACAGGAATGTACTACTAACTGTCTGACTGACTAATGAGACAAACAGGAATGTACTACTAACTGTCTGACTGACTAATGAGACAAACAGGAATGTACTACTAACTGTCTGACTGTCTAATGAGACAAACAGGAATGTACTAGGAACTGACTGACTGTCTAATGAGACAAACAGGAATGTACTACTAACTGACTGACTGACTGACTAATGAGACAAACAGGAATGTACTACTAACTGTCTGACTGTCTAATGAGACAAACAGGAATGTACTACTAACTGTCTGACTGACTAATGAGACAAACAGGAATGTACTACTAACTGACTGACTGACTGACTAATGAGACAAACAGGAATGTACTACTAACTGTCTGTCTGACTAATGAGACAAACAGGAATGTACTACTAACTAACTGACTGACTAATGAGACAAACAGGAATGTACTACTAACTGTCTGACTGACTATTGAGACAAACAGGAATGTACTACTAACTGTCTGACTGGCTAATGAGACAAACAGGAATGTACTACTAACAGTCTGTCTGTCTGACTGACAAATGAGAGAAACAGGAATGTACTACTAACTGTCTGTCTGACTAATGAGACAAACAGGAATGTACTACTAACTGTCTGTCTGACTAATGAGACAAACAGGAATGTACTACTAACTGTCTGTCTGACTGACTAATGAGACAAACAGGAATGTACTACTAACTGTCTGTCTGACTAATGAGACAAACAGGAATGTACTACTAACTGTCTGACTGACTAATGAGACAAACAGGAATGTACTACTAACTGACTGACTGACTAATGAGACAAACAGGAATGTACTACTAACTGACTGACTGACTATTGAGACAAACAGGAATGTACTACTAACTGTCTGTCTGACTAATGAGACAAACAGGAATGTACTACTAACTGTCTGACTGACTAATGAGACAAACAGGAATGTACTACTAACTGTCTGTCTGACTAATGAGACAAACAGGAATGTACTACTAACTGTCTGACTGACTAATGAGACAAACAGGAATGTACTACTAACTGTCTGACTGTCTAATGAGACAAACAGGAATGTACTACTAACTGACTGACTAATGAGACAAACAGGAATGTACTACTAACTGACTGACTGACTGACTAATGAGACAAACAGGAATGTACTACTAACTGTCTGACTGTTTAATGAGACAAACAGGAATGTACTACTAACTGTCTGACTGACTAATGAGACAAACAGGAATGTACTACTAACTGACTGACTGACTGACTAATGAGACAAACAGGAATGTACTACTAACTGTCTGTCTGACTAATGAGACAAACAGGAATGTACTACTAACTAACTGACTGACTAATGAGACAAACAGGAATGTACTACTAACTGTCTGACTGACTAATGAGACAAACAGGAATGTACTACTAACTGTCTGACTGGCTAATGAGACAAACAGGAATGTACTACTAACAGTCTGTCTGTCTGACTGACAAATGAGACAAACAGGAATGTACTACTAACTGTCTGTCTGACTAATGAGACAAACAGGAATGTACTACTAACTGTCTGTCTGACTAATGAGACAAACAGGAATGTACTACTAACTGTCTGTCTGACTGACTAATGAGACAAACAGGAATGTACTACTAACTGTCTGTCTGACTAATGAGACAAACAGGAATGTACTACTAACTGTCTGACTGACTAATGAGACAAACAGGAATGTACTACTAACTGACTGACTGACTAATGAGACAAACAGGAATGTACTACTAACTGACTGACTGACTATTGAGACAAACAGGAATGTACTACTAACTGTCTGTCTGACTAATGAGACAAACAGGAATGTACTACTAACTGTCTGACTGACTAATGAGACAAACAGGAATGTACTACTAACTGTCTGTCTGACTAATGAGACAAACAGGAATGTACTACTAACTGTCTGACTGACTAATGAGACAAACAGGAATGTACTACTAACTGTCTGACTGTCTAATGAGACAAACAGGAATGTACTACTAACTGACTGACTAATGAGACAAACAGGAATGTACTACTAACTGACTGACTGACTGACTAATGAGACAAACAGGAATGTACTACTAACTGTCTGACTGTCTAATGAGACAAACAGGAATGTACTACTAACTGTCTGACTGACTAATGAGACAAACAGGAATGTACTACTAACTGACTGACTGACTGACTAATGAGACAAACAGGAATGTACTACTAACTGTCTGTCTGACTAATGAGACAAACAGGAATGTACTACTAACTAACTGACTGACTAATGAGACAAACAGGAATGTACTAATAACTGTCTGACTGACTAATGAGACAAACAGGAATGTACTACTAACTGTCTGACTGGCTAATGAGACAAACAGGAATGTACTACTAACAGTCTGTCTGTCTGACTGACAAATGAGACAAACAGGAATGTACTACTAACTGTCTGTCTGACTAATGAGACAAACAGGAATGTACTACTAACTGTCTGTCTGACTAATGAGACAAACAGGAATGTACTACTAACTGTCTGTCTGACTGACTAATGAGACAAACAGGAATGTACTACTTACTGTCTGTCTGACTAATGAGACAAACAGGAATGTACTACTAACTGTCTGACTGACTAATGAGACAAACAGGAATGTACTACTAACTGACTGACTGACTAATGAGACAAACAGGAATGTACTACTAACTGACTGACTGACTATTGAGACAAACAGGAATGTACTACTAACTGTCTGTCTGACTAATGAGACAAACAGGAATGTACTACTAACTGTCTGACTGACTAATGAGACAAACAGGAATGTACTACTAACTGTCTGTCTGACTAATGAGACAAACAGGAATGTACTACGAACTGTCTGACTGACTAATGAGACAAACAGGAATGTACTACTAACTGTCTGACTGACTAATGAGACAAACAGGAATGTACTACTAACTGACTGACTAATGAGACAAACAGGAATGTACTACTAACTGTCTGACTGACTAATGAGACAAACAGGAATGTACTACTAACTGACTGACTGTCTAATGAGACAAAAAGGAATGCACTACTAACTGACTGACTAATGAGACAAACAGGAATGCACTACTAACTGTCTGACTGACTGACTAATGAGACAAACAGGAATGTACTACTAACTGTCTGACTGGCTAATGAGACAAACAGGAATGTACTACTAACAGTCTGTCTGTCTGACTGACAAATGAGACAAACAGGAATGTACTACTAACTGTCTGTCTGACTAATGAGACAAACAGGAATGTACAACTAACTGTCTGTCTGACTAATGAGACAAACAGGAATGTACTACTAACTGTCTGTCTGACTGACTAATGAGACAAACAGGAATGTACTACTAACTGTCTGTCTGACTAATGAGACAAACAGGAATGTACTACTAACTGTCTGACTGACTAATGAGACAAACAGGAATGTACTACTAACTGACTGACTGACTAATGAGACAAACAGGAATGTACTACTAACTGACTGACTGACTATTGAGACAAACAGGAATGTACTACTAACTGTCTGACTGACTAATGAGACAAACAGGAATGTACTACTAACTGAATGACTAATGAGACAAACAGGAATGTACTACTAACTGTCTGACTGACTAATGAGACAAACAGGAATGTACTACTAACTGACTGACTGTCTAATGACACAAACAGGAATGCACTACTAACTGACTGACTAATGAGACAAACAGGAATGTACAACTAACTGTCTGACTGACTGACTAATGAGACAAACAGGAATGTACTACTAACTGTCTGACTGACTAATGAGACAAACAGGAATGTACTACTAACTGTCTGACTGTCTAATGAGACAAACAGGAATGTACTACTAACTGTCTGTCTGACTAATGAGACAAACAGGAATGTACTTTTAACTGTCTGACTGTCTAATGAGACAAACAGGAATGTACTACTAACTGTCTGACTGACTGACTAATGAGACAAAGAGGAATGTACTACTAACTGACTGACTAATGAGACAAACAGGAATGTACTACTAACTGTCTGTCTGACTAATGAGACAAACAGGAATGTACAACTAACTGTCTGTCTGACTAATGAGACAAACGGGAATGTACTACTAATTGTCTGTCTGACTGACTAATAAGACAAACAGGAATGTACTACTAACTGTCTGTCTGGCTAATGAGACAAAAAGGAATGTACTACTAACTGTCTGTCTGACTAATGAGACAAACAGGAATGTACTACTAACTGTCTGACTGTCTAATGAGACAAACAGGAATGTACTACTAACTGTCTGTCTGACTGACTAATGAGACAAACAGGAATGTACTACTAACTGTCTGACTGTCTAATGAGACAAACAGGAATGTACTACTAACTGACTGACTAATGAGACAAACAGGAATGTACTACTAACTGTCTGTCTGACTAATGAGACAAACAGGAATGTACTACTAACTGTCTGACTGACTAATGAGACAAACAGGAATGTACTATGAACTGACTGACTGTCTAATGAGACAAACAGGAATGTACTACTAACTGACTGACTGACTAATGAGACAAACAGGAATGTACTACTAACTGTCTGTCTGACTAATGAGACAAACAGGAATGTACTACTAACTGTCTGTCTGACTAATGAGACAAACAGGAATGTACTACTAACTGTCTGTCTGACTGACTAATGAGACAAACAGGAATGTACTACTAACTGTCTGTCTGACTGACTAATGAGACAAATAGGAATGTACTACTAACTGACTGACTGACTGACTAATGAGACAAACAGGAATGTACTACTAACTGTCTGTCTGACTAATGAGACAAACAGGAATGTACTACTAACTGTCTGACTGACTAATGAGACAAACAGGAATGTACTACTAACTGACTGACTGTCTAATGAGACAAACAGGAATGTACTACTAACTGTCTGTCTGACTGACTAATGAGACAAACAGGAATGTACTACTAACTGTCTGACTGACTAATGAGACAAACAGGAATGTACTACTAACTGTCTGTCTGACTAATGAGACAAACAGGAATGTACTACTAACTGTCTGTCTGACTGACTAATGAGACAAACAGGAATGTACTACTAACTGTCTGTCTGACTAATGAGACAAACAGGAATGTACTACTAACTGTCTGACTGACTAATGAGACAAACAGGAATGTACTACTAACTGTCTGTCTGACTGACTAATAAGACAAACAGGAATGTACTACTAACTGTCTGTCTGACTAATGAGACAAACAGGAATGTACTACTAACTGTCTGTCTGACTAATGAGACAAACAGGAATGTACTACTAACTGTCTGTCTGACTGACTAATGAGACAAACAGGAATGTACTACTAACTGTCTGTCTGACTGACTAATGAGACAAATAGGAATGTACTACTAACTGACTGACTGACTGACTAATGAGACAAACAGGAATGTACTACTAACTGTCTGTCTGACTAATGAGACAAACAGGAATGTACTACTAACTGTCTGTCTGACTAATGAGACAAACAGGAATGTACTACTAACTGTCTGACTGACTAATGAGACAAACAGGAATGTACTACTAACTGACTGACTGTCTAATGAGACAAACAGGAATGTACTACTAACTGTCTGTCTGACTAATGAGACAAACAGGAATGTACTACTAACTGTCTGTCTGACTGACTAATGAGACAAACAGGAATGTACTACTAACTGTCTGTCTGACTGACTAATGAGACAAACAGGAATGTACTACTAACTGTCTGTCTGACTGACTAATGAGACAAATAGGAATGTACTACTAACTGACTGACTGACTGACTAATGAGACAAACAGGAATGTACTACTAACTGTCTGTCTGACTAATGAGACAAACATGAATGTACTACTAACTGTCCGACTGACTAATGAGACAAACAGGAATGTACTACTAACTGACTGACTGTCTAATGAGACAAACAGGAATGTACTACTAACTGACTGACTGACTAATGAGACAAACAGGAATGTACTACTAACTGTCTGACTGACTAATGAGACAAACAGGAATGTACTACTAACTGTCTGACTGACTAATGAGACAAACAGGAATGTACTACTAACTGACTGACTAATGAGACAAACAGGAATGTACTACTAACTGTCTGACTGACTAATGAGACAAACTGGAATGTACTACTAACTGTCTGACTGACTGACTAATGAGACAAACAGGAATGTACTATGAACTGACTGACTGTCTAATGAGACAAACAGGAATGTACTACTAACTGACTGACTGACTGACTAATGACACAAACAGGAATGTACTACTAACTGTCTGTCTGACTAATGAGACAAACAGGAATGTACTACTAACTGACTGACTAATGAGACAAACAGGAATGTACTACTAACTGACTGACTGACTGACTAATGAGACAAACAGGAATGTACTACTAACTGTCTGAGTGACTAATGAGACAAACAGGAATGTACTACTAACTGTCTGACTGTCTAATGAGACAAACAGGAATGTACTACTAACTGTCTGTCTGACTAATGAGACAAACAGGAATGTACTTTTAACTGTCTGACTGTCTAATGAGACAAACAGGAATGTACTACTAACTGTCTGACTGACTGACTAATGAGACAAACAGGAATGTACTACTAACTGACTGACTAATGAGACAAACAGGAATGTACTACTAACTGTCTGTCTGACTAATGAGACAAACAGGAATGTACAACTAACTGTCTGTCTGACTAATGAGACAAACGGGAATGTACTACTAATTGTCTGTCTGACTGACTAATAAGACAAACAGGAATGTACTACTAACTGTCTGTCTGACTAATGAGACAAAAAGGAATGTACTACTAACTGTCTGTCTGACTAATGAGACAAACAGGAATGTACTACTAACTGTCTGACTGTCTAATGAGACAAACAGGAATGTACTACTAACTGTCTGTCTGACTGACTAATGAGACAAACAGGAATGTACTACTAACTGTCTGACTGTCTAATGAGACAAACAGGAATGTACTACTAACTGACTGACTAATGAGACAAACAGGAATGTACTACTAACTGTCTGTCTGACTAATGAGACAAACAGGAATGTACTACTAACTGTCTGACTGACTAATGAGACAAACAGGAATGTACTATGAACTGACTGACTGTCTAATGAGACAAACAGGAATGTACTACTAACTGACTGACTGACTAATGAGACAAACAGGAATGTACTACTAACTGTCTGTCTGACTAATGAGACAAACAGGAATGTACTACTAACTGTCTGTCTGACTAATGAGACAAACAGGAATGTACTACTAACTGTCTGTCTGACTGACTAATGAGACAAACAGGAATGTACTACTAACTGTCTGTCTGACTGACTAATGAGACAAATAGGAATGTACTACTAACTGACTGACTGACTGACTAATGAGACAAACAGGAATGTACTACTAACTGTCTGTCTGACTAATGAGACAAACAGGAATGTACTACTAACTGTCTGACTGACTAATGAGACAAACAGGAATGTACTACTAACTGACTGACTGTCTAATGAGACAAACAGGAATGTACTACTAACTGTCTGTCTGACTGACTAATGAGACAAACAGGAATGTACTACTAACTGTCTGACTGACTAATGAGACAAACAGGAATGTACTACTAACTGTCTGTCTGACTAATGAGACAAACAGGAATGTACTACTAACTGTCTGTCTGACTGACTAATGAGACAAACAGGAATGTACTACTAACTGTCTGTCTGACTAATGAGACAAACAGGAATGTACTACTAACTGTCTGACTGACTAATGAGACAAACAGGAATGTACTACTAACTGTCTGTCTGACTGACTAATGAGACAAACAGGAATGTACTACTAACTGTCTGTCTGACTAATGAGACAAACAGGAATGTACTACTAACTGTCTGTCTGACTGACTAATGAGACAAACAGGAATGTACTACTAACTGTCTGTCTGACTGACTAATGAGACAAATAGGAATGTACTACTAACTGACTGACTGACTGACTAATGAGACAAACAGGAATGTACTACTAACTGTCTGTCTGACTAATGAGACAAACAGGAATGTACTACTAACTGTCTGTCTGACTAATGAGACAAACAGGAATGTACTACTAACTGTCTGACTGACTAATGAGACAAACAGGAATGTACTACTAACTGACTGACTGTCTAATGAGACAAACAGGAATGTACTACTAACTGTCTGTCTGACTAATGAGACAAACAGGAATGTACTACTAACTGTCTGTCTGACTGACTAATGAGACAAACAGGAATGTACTACTAACTGTCTGTCTGACTGACTAATGAGACAAACAGGAATGTACTACTAACTGTCTGTCTGACTGACTAATGAGACAAACAGGAATGTACTACTAACTGTCTGTCTGACTGACTAATGAGACAAATAGGAATGTACTACTAACTGACTGACTGACTGACTAATGAGACAAACAGGAATGTACTACTAACTGTCTGTCTGACTAATGAGACAAACATGAATGTACTACTAACTGTCCGACTGACTAATGAGACAAACAGGAATGTACTACTAACTGACTGACTGTCTAATGAGACAAACAGGAATGTACTACTAACTGACTGACTGACTAATGAGACAAACAGGAATGTACTACTAACTGTCTGACTGACTAATGAGACAAACAGGAATGTACTACTAACTGTCTGACTGACTAATGAGACAAACAGGAATGTACTACTAACTGACTGACTAATGAGACAAACAGGAATGTACTACTAACTGTCTGACTGACTAATGAGACAAACTGGAATGTACTACTAACTGTCTGACTGACTGACTAATGAGACAAACAGGAATGTACTATGAACTGACTGACTGTCTAATGAGACAAACAGGAATGTACTACTAACTGACTGACTGACTGACTAATGACACAAACAGGAATGTACTACTAACTGTCTGTCTGACTAATGAGACAAACAGGAATGTACTACTAACTGACTGACTAATGAGACAAACAGGAATGTACTACTAACTGACTGACTGACTGACTAATGAGACAAACAGGAATGTACTACTAACTGTCTGAGTGACTAATGAGACAAACAGGAATGTACTACTAACTGTCTGACTGACTAATGAGACAAACAGGAATGTACTACTAACTGACTGACTAATGAGACAAACAGGAATGTACTACTAACTGTCTGACTGACTAATGAGACAAACAGGAATGTACTACTAACTGTCTGACTGACTGACTAATGAGACAAACAGGAATGTACTACTAACTGTCTGACTGTCTAATGAGACAAACAGGAATGTACTACTAACTGTCTGACTGTCTAATGAGACAAACAGGAATGTACTACTAACTGTCTGTCTGACTAATGAGACAAACAGGAATGTACTACTAACTGTCTGACTGTCTAATGAGACAAACAGGAATGTACTACTAACTGACTGACTAATGAGACAAACAGGAATGTACTACTAACTGTCTGTCTGACTGACTAATGAGACAAACAGGAATGTACTACTAACTGTCTGACTGACTAATGAGACAAACAGGAATGTACTACTAACTGTCTGTCTGACTAATGAGACAAACAGGAATGTACTACTAACTGTCTGTCTGACTGACTAATGAGACAAACAGGAATGTACTACTAACTGTCTGTCTGACTAATGAAACAAACAGGAATGTACTACTAACTGTCTGTCTGACTAATGAGACAAACAGGAATGTACTACTAACTGTCTGTCTGACTGACTAATAAGACAAACAGGAATGTACTACTAACTGTCTGTCTGACTAATGAGACAAACAGGAATGTACTACTAACTGTCTGACTGTCTAATGAGACAAACAAGAATGTACTACTAACTGTCTGTCTGACTGTCTAATGAGACAAACAGGAATGTACTACTAACTGTCTGACTGTCTACTGAGACAAACAGGAATGTACTACTAACTGACGGGACTAATGAGACAAACAGGAATGTACTACTAACTGTCTGTCTGACTAATGAGACAAACAGGAATGTACTACTAACTGACTGACTAATGAGACAAACAGGAATGTACTACTAACTGTCTGACTGACTAATGAGACAAACAGGAATGTACTACTAACTGACTGACTGTCTAATGAGACAAACAGGAATGTACTACTAACTGACTGACTGACTGACTGACTAATGAGACAAACAGGAATGTACTACTAACTGTCTGTCTGACTAATGAGACAAACAAGAATGTACTACTAACTGTGTCTGACTAATGAGACAAACATGAATGTACTACTAACTGTCTGACTGACTAATGAGACAAACAGGATTGTACTACTAACTGTCTGACTGTCTAATGAGACAAACAGGAATGTACTACTAACTGACTGACTAATGAGACAAACAGGAATGTACTACTAACTGACTGACTGACTGACTAATGAGACAAACAGGAATGTACTACTAACTGTCTGACTGTCTAATGAGAAAAACAGGAATGTACTACGAACTGACTGAATGACTAATGAGACAAACAGGAATGTACTACTAACTGTCTGACTGACTAATGAGACAAACAGGAATGTACTACTAACTGTCTGAGTGACTAATGAGACAAACAGGAATGTACTACTAACTGACTGACTAATGAGACAAACAGGAATGTACTACTAACTGTCTGTCTGACTGACTAATGAGACAAACAGGAATGTACTACTAACTGTCTGACTGACTAATGAGACAAACAGGAATGTACTACTAACTGACTGACTGACTGACTAATGAGACAAACAGGAATGTACTACTAACTATCTGTCTGACTAATGAGACAAACAGGAATGTACTACTAACTGACTGACTAATGAGACAAACAGGAATGTACTACTAACTGTCTGTCTGACTAATGAGACAAACAGGAATGTACTACTAACTCTCTGTCTGACTAATGAGACAAACAGGAATGTACTACTAACTATCTGTCTGACTAATGAGACAAACAGGAATGTACTACTAACTGACTGACTAATGAGACAAACAGGAATGTACTACTAACTGTCTGACTGACTAATGAGACAAACAGGAATGTACTACTAACTGTCTGACTGTCTAATGAGACAAACAGGAATGTACTACTAACTGACTGACTAATGAGACAAACAGGAATGTACTACTAACTGACTGACTGACTGACTAATGAGACAAACAGGAATGTACTACTAACTGTCTGACTGTCTAATGAGACAAACAGGAATGTACTACTAACTGTCTGACTGTCTAATGAGACAAACAGGAATGTACTACGAACTGACTGACTGCAATGAGACAAACAGGAATGTACTACTAACTGTCTGTCTGACTGACTAATGAGACAAACAGGAATGTACTACTAACTGTCTGACTGACTAATGAGACAAACAGGAATGTACTACTAACTGTCTGTCTGACTAATGAGACAAACAGGAATGTACTACTAACGTGTCTGTCTGACTGACTAATGAGACAAACAGGAATGTACTACTAACTGTCTGTCTGACTAATGAGACAAACAGGAATGTACTACTAACTGTCTGTCTGACTAATGAGACAAACAGGAATGTACTACTAACTGTCTGTCTGACTGACTAATAAGACAAACAGGAATGTACTACTAACTGTCTGTCTGACTAATGAGACAAACAGGAATGTACTACTAACTGTCTGACTGTCTAATGAGACAAACAAGAATGTACTACTAACTGTCTGTCTGACTGTCTAATGAGACAAACAGGAATGTACTACTAACTGTCTGACTGTCTACTGAGACAAACAGGAATGTACTACTAACTGACGGGACTAATGAGACAAACAGGAATGTACTACTAACTGTCTGTCTGACTAATGAGACAAACAGGAATGTACTACTAACTGACTGACTAATGAGACAAACAGGAATGTACTACTAACTGTCTGACTGACTAATGAGACAAACAGGAATGTACTACTAACTGACTGACTGTCTAATGAGACAAACAGGAATGTACTACTAACTGACTGACTGACTGACTGACTAATGAGACAAACAGGAATGTACTACTAACTGTCTGTCTGACTAATGAGACAAACAAGAATGTACTACTAACTGTGTCTGACTAATGAGACAAACATGAATGTACTACTAACTGTCTGACTGACTAATGAGACAAACAGGAATGTACTACTAACTGTCTGACTGTCTAATGAGACAAACAGGAATGTACTACTAACTGACTGACTAATGAGACAAACAGGAATGTACTACTAACTGACTGACTGACTGACTAATGAGACAAACAGGAATGTACTACTAACTGTCTGACTGTCTAATGAGAAAAACAGGAATGTACTACGAACTGACTGAATGACTAATGAGACAAACAGGAATGTACTACTAACTGTCTGACTGACTAATGAGACAAACAGGAATGTACTACTAACTGTCTGAGTGACTAATGAGACAAACAGGAATGTACTACTAACTGACTGACTAATGAGACAAACAGGAATGTACTACTAACTGTCTGTCTGACTGACTAATGAGACAAACAGGAATGTACTACTAACTGTCTGACTGACTAATGAGACAAACAGGAATGTACTACTAACTGACTGACTGACTGACTAATGAGACAAACAGGAATGTACTACTAACTATCTGTCTGACTAATGAGACAAACAGGAATGTACTACTAACTGACTGACTAATGAGACAAACAGGAATGTACTACTAACTGTCTGTCTGACTAATGAGACAAACAGGAATGTACTACTAACTCTCTGTCTGACTAATGAGACAAACAGGAATGTACTACTAACTATCTGTCTGACTAATGAGACAAACAGGAATGTACTACTAACTGACTGACTAATGAGACAAACAGGAATGTACTACTAACTGTCTGACTGACTAATGAGACAAACAGGAATGTACTACTAACTGTCTGACTGTCTAATGAGACAAACAGGAATGTACTACTAACTGACTGACTAATGAGACAAACAGGAATGTACTACTAACTGACTGACTGACTGACTAATGAGACAAACAGGAATGTACTACTAACTGTCTGACTGTCTAATGAGACAAACAGGAATGTACTACTAACTGTCTGACTGTCTAATGAGACAAACAGGAATGTACTACGAACTGACTGACTGTCTAATGAGACAAACAGGAATGTACTACTAACTGACTGACTGACTGACTAATGAGACAAACAGGAATGTACTACTAACTGTCTGTCTGACTAATGAGACAAACAGGAATGTACTACTAACTGTCTGTATGACTAATGAGACAAACAGGAATGTACTACTAACTGTCTGACTGACTAATGAGACAAACAGGAATGTACTACTAACTGTCTGACTGACTAATGAGACAAACAGGAATGTACTACTAACTGTCTGACTGTCTAATGAGACAAACAGGAATGTACTAGGAACTGACTGACTGTCTAATGAGACAAACAGGAATGTACTACTAACTGACTGACTGACTGACTAATGAGACAAACAGGAATGTACTACTAACTGTCTGACTGTCTAATGAGACAAACAGGAATGTACTACTAACTGTCTGACTGACTAATGAGACAAACAGGAATGTACTACTAACTGACTGACTGACTGACTAATGAGACAAACAGGAATGTACTACTAACTGTCTGTCTGACTAATGAGACAAACAGGAATGTACTACTAACTAACTGACTGACTAATGAGACAAACAGGAATGTACTACTAACTGTCTGACTGACTAATGAGACAAACAGGAATGTACTACTAACTGTCTGACTGGCTAATGAGACAAACAGGAATGTACTACTAACAGTCTGTCTGTCTGACTGACAAATGAGAGAAACAGGAATGTACTACTAACTGTCTGTCTGACTAATGAGACAAACAGGAATGTACTACTAACTGTCTGTCTGACTAATGAGACAAACAGGAATGTACTACTAACTGTCTGTCTGACTAATGAGACAAACAGGAATGTACTACTAACTGACTGACTGACTGACTGACTAATGAGACAAACAGGAATGTACTACTAACTGTCTGTCTGACTAATGAGACAAACAGGAATGTACTACTAACTGTGTCTGACTAATGAGACAAACAGGAATGTACTACTAACTGTCTGACTGACTAATGAGACAAACAGGAATGTACTACTAACTGTCTGACTGTCTAATGAGACAAACAGGAATGTCCTACTAACTGACTGACTAATGAGACAAACAGGAATGTACTACTAACTGACTGACTGACTGACTAATGAGACAAACAGGAATGTACTACTAACTGTCTGACTGTCTAATGAGAAAAACAGGAATGTACTACGAACTGACTGAATGACTAATGAGACAAACAGGAATGTACTACTAACTGTCTGACTGACTAATGAGACAAACAGGAATGTACTACTAACTGTCTGAGTGACTAATGAGACAAACAGGAATGTACTACTAACTGACTGACTAATGAGACAAACAGGAATGTACTACTAACTGTCTGTCTGACTGACTAATGAGACAAACAGGAATGTACTACTAACTGTCTGACTGACTAATGAGACAAACAGGAATGTACTACTAACTGACTGACTGACTGACTAATGAGACAAACAGGAATGTACTACTAACTATCTGTCTGACTAATGAGACAAACAGGAATGTACTACTAACTGACTGACTAATGAGACAAACAGGAATGTACTACTAACTGTCTGTCTGACTAATGAGACAAACAGGAATGTACTACTAACTGTCTGTCTGACTAATGAGACAAACAGGAATGTACTACTGACTATCTGTCTGACTAATGAGACAAACAGGAATGTACTACTAACTGACTGACTAATGAGACAAACAGGAATGTACTACTAACTGTCTGACTGACTAATGAGACAAACAGGAATGTACTACTAACTGTCTGACTGTCTAATGAGACAAACAGGAATGTACTACTAACTGACTGACTAATGAGACAAACAGGAATGTACTACTAACTGACTGACTGACTGACTAATGAGACAAACAGGAATGTACTACTAACTGTCTGACTGTCTAATGAGACAAACAGGAATGTACTACTAACTGTCTGACTGTCTAATGAGACAAACAGGAATGTACTACGAACTGACTGACTGTCTAATGAGACAAACAGGAATGTACTACTAACTGACTGACTGACTGACTAATGAGACAAACAGGAATGTACTACTAACTGTCTGTCTGACTAATGAGACAAACAGGAATGTACTACTAACTGTCTGACTGACTAATGAGACAAACAGGAATGTACTACTAACTGTCTGACTGACTAATGAGACAAACAGGAATGTACTACTAACTGTCTGACTGTCTAATGAGACAAACAGGAATGTACTAGGAACTGACTGACTGTCTAATGAGACAAACAGGAATGTACTACTAACTGACTGACTGACTGACTAATGAGACAAACAGGAATGTACTACTAACTGTCTGACTGTCTAATGAGACAAACAGGAATGTACTACTAACTGTCTGACTGACTAATGAGACAAACAGGAATGTACTACTAACTGACTGACTGACTGACTAATGAGACAAACAGGAATGTACTACTAACTGTCTGTCTGACTAATGAGACAAACAGGAATGTACTACTAACTAACTGACTGACTAATGAGACAAACAGGAATGTACTACTAACTGTCTGACTGACTAATGAGACAAACAGGAATGTACTACTAACTGTCTGACTGGCTAATGAGACAAACAGGAATGTACTACTAACAGTCTGTCTGTCTGACTGACAAATGAGAGAAACAGGAATGTACTACTAACTGTCTGTCTGACTAATGAGACAAACAGGAATGTACTACTAACTGTCTGTCTGACTAATGAGACAAACAGGAATGTACTACTAACTGTCTGTCTGACTGACTAATGAGACAAACAGGAATGTACTACTAACTGTCTGTCTGACTAATGAGACAAACAGGAATGTACTACTAACTGACTGACTGACTGACTGACTAATGAGACAAACAGGAATGTACTACTAACTGTCTGTCTGACTAATGAGACAAACAGGAATGTACTACTAACTGTGTCTGACTAATGAGACAAACAGGAATGTACTACTAACTGTCTGACTGACTAATGAGACAAACAGGAATGTACTACTAACTGTCTGACTGTCTAATGAGACAAACAGGAATGTACTACTAACTGACTGACTAATGAGACAAACAGGAATGTACTACTAACTGACTGACTGACTGACTAATGAGACAAACAGGAATGTACTACTAACTGTCTGACTGTCTAATGAGAAAAACAGGAATGTACTACGAACTGACTGAATGACTAATGAGACAAACAGGAATGTACTACTAACTGTCTGACTGACTAATGAGACAAACAGGAATGTACTACTAACTGTCTGAGTGACTAATGAGACAAACAGGAATGTACTACTAACTGACTGACTAATGAGACAAACAGGAATGTACTACTAACTGTCTGTCTGACTGACTAATGAGACAAACAGGAATGTACTACTAACTGTCTGACTGACTAATGAGACAAACAGGAATGTACTACTAACTGACTGACTGACTGACTAATGAGACAAACAGGAATGTACTACTAACTATCTGTCTGACTAATGAGACAAACAGGAATGTACTACTAACTGACTGACTAATGAGACAAACAGGAATGTACTACTAACTGTCTGTCTGACTAATGAGACAAACAGGAATGTACTACTAACTGTCTGTCTGACTAATGAGACAAACAGGAATGTACTACTGACTATCTGTCTGACTAATGAGACAAACAGGAATGTACTACTAACTGACTGACTAATGAGACAAACAGGAATGTACTACTAACTGTCTGACTGACTAATGAGACAAACAGGAATGTACTACTAACTGTCTGACTGTCTAATGAGACAAACAGGAATGTACTACTAACTGACTGACTAATGAGACAAACAGGAATGTACTACTAACTGACTGACTGACTGACTAATGAGACAAACAGGAATGTACTACTAACTGTCTGACTGTCTAATGAGACAAACAGGAATGTACTACTAACTGTCTGACTGTCTAATGAGACAAACAGGAATGTACTACGAACTGACTGACTGTCTAATGAGACAAACAGGAATGTACTACTAACTGACTGACTGACTGACTAATGAGACAAACAGGAATGTACTACTAACTGTCTGTCTGACTAATGAGACAAACAGGAATGTACTACTAACTGTCTGTATGACTAATGAGACAAACAGGAATGTACTACTAACTGTCTGACTGACTAATGAGACAAACAGGAATGTACTACTAACTGTCTGACTGACTAATGAGACAAACAGGAATGTACTACTAACTGTCTGACTGTCTAATGAGACAAACAGGAATGTACTAGGAACTGACTGACTGTCTAATGAGACAAACAGGAATGTACTACTAACTGACTGACTGACTGACTAATGAGACAAACAGGAATGTACTACTAACTGTCTGACTGTCTAATGAGACAAACAGGAATGTACTACTAACTGTCTGACTGACTAATGAGACAAACAGGAATGTACTACTAACTGACTGACTGACTGACTAATGAGACAAACAGGAATGTACTACTAACTGTCTGTCTGACTAATGAGACAAACAGGAATGTACTACTAACTAACTGACTGACTAATGAGACAAACAGGAATGTACTACTAACTGTCTGACTGACTAATGAGACAAACAGGAATGTACTACTAACTGTCTGACTGGCTAATGAGACAAACAGGAATGTACTACTAACAGTCTGTCTGTCTGACTGACAAATGAGAGAAACAGGAATGTACTACTAACTGTCTGTCTGACTAATGAGACAAACAGGAATGTACTACTAACTGTCTGTCTGACTAATGAGACAAACAGGAATGTACTACTAACTGTCTGACTGACTAATGAGACAAACAGGAATGTACTACTAACTGACTGACTGACTAATGAGACAAACAGGAATGTACTACTAACTGACTGACTGACTATTGAGACAAACAGGAATGTACTACTAACTGTCTGTCTGACTAATGAGACAAACAGGAATGTACTACTAACTGTCTGACTGACTAATGAGACAAACAGGAATGTACTACTAACTGACTGACTGACTAATGAGACAAACAGGAATGTACTACTAACTGACTGACTGACTATTGAGACAAACAGGAATGTACTACTAACTGTCTGTCTGACTAATGAGACAAACAGGAATGTACTACTAACTGTCTGACTGACTAATGAGACAAACAGGAATGTACTACTAACTGTCTGTCTGACTAATGAGACAAACAGGAATGTACTACTAACTGTCTGACTGACTAATGAGACAAACAGGAATGTACTACTAACTGTCTGACTGACTAATGAGACAAACAGGAATGTACTACTAACTGACTGACTAATGAGACAAACAGGAATGTACTACTAACTGACTGACTGACTGACTAATGAGACAAACAGGAATGTACTACTAACTGTCTGACTGTCTAATGAGACAAACAGGAATGTACTACTAACTGTCTGACTGACTAATGAGACAAACAGGAATGTACTACTAACTGACTGACTGACTGACTAATGAGACAAACAGGAATGTACTACTAACTGTCTGTCTGACTAATGAGACAAACAGGAATGTACTACTAACTAACTGACTGACTAATGAGACAAACAGGAATGTACTACTAACTGTCTGACTGACTAATGAGACAAACAGGAATGTACTACTAACTGTCTGACTGGCTAATGAGACAAACAGGAATGTACTACTAACAGTCTGTCTGTCTGACTGACAAATGAGACAAACAGGAATGTACTACTAACTGTCTGTCTGACTAATGAGACAAACAGGAATGTACTACTAACTGTCTGACTGACTAATGAGACAAACAGGAATGTACTACTAACTGACTGACTGACTAATGAGACAAACAGGAATGTACTACTAACTGACTGACTGACTATTGAGACAAACAGGAATGTACTACTAACTGTCTGTCTGACTAATGAGACAAACAGGAATGTACTACTAACTGTCTGACTGACTAATGAGACAAACAGGAATGTACTACTAACTGTCTGTCTGACTAATGAGACAAACAGGAATGTACTACTAACTGTCTGACTGACTAATGAGACAAACAGGAATGTACTACTAACTGTCTGACTGTCTAATGAGACAAACAGGAATGTACTACTAACTGACTGACTAATGAGACAAACAGGAATGTACTACTAACTGACTGACTGACTGACTAATGAGACAAACAGGAATGTACTACTAACTGTCTGACTGACTAATGAGACAAACAGGAATGTACTACTAACTGTCTTACTGTCTAATGAGACAAACAGGAATGTACTAGGGACTGACTGACTGTCTAATGAGACAAACAGGAATGTACTACTAACTGACTGACTGACTGACTAATGAGACAAACAGGAATGTACTACTAACTGTCTGACTGTCTAATGAGACAAACAGGAATGTACTACTAACTGTCTGACTGACTAATGAGACAAACAGGAATGTACTACTAACTGACTGACTGACTGACTAATGAGACAAACAGGAATGTACTACTAACTGTCTGTCTGACTAATGAGACAAACAGGAATGTACTACTAACTAACTGACTGACTAATGAGACAAACAGGAATGTACTACTAACTGTCTGACTGACTAATGAGACAAACAGGAATGTACTACTAACTGTCTGACTGGCTAATGAGACAAACAGGAATGTACTACTAACAGTCTGTCTGTCTGACTGACAAATGAGAGAAACAGGAATGTACTACTAACTGTCTGTCTGACTAATGAGACAAACAGGAATGTACTACTAACTGTCTGTCTGACTAATGAGACAAACAGGAATGTACTACTAACTGTCTGACTGACTAATGAGACAAACAGGAATGTACTACTAACTGACTGACTGACTAATGAGACAAACAGGAATGTACTACTAACTGACTGACTGACTATTGAGACAAACAGGAATGTACTACTAACTGTCTGTCTGACTAATGAGACAAACAGGAATGTACTACTAACTGTCTGACTGACTAATGAGACAAACAGGAATGTACTACTAACTGACTGACTGACTAATGAGACAAACAGGAATGTACTACTAACTGACTGACTGACTATTGAGACAAACAGGAATGTACTACTAACTGTCTGTCTGACTAATGAGACAAACAGGAATGTACTACTAACTGTCTGACTGACTAATGAGACAAACAGGAATGTACTACTAACTGTCTGACTAATGAGACAAACAGGAATGTACTACTAACTGTCTGACTGACTAATGAGACAAACAGGAATGTACTACTAACTGTCTGACTGACTAATGAGACAAACAGGAATGTACTACTAACTGACTGACTGACTAATGAGACAAACAGGAATGTACTACTAACTGTCTGACTGACTAATGAGACAAACAGGAATGTACTACTAACTGACTGACTGACTGACTAATGAGACAAACAGGAATGTACTACTAACTGTCTGTCTGACTAATGAGACAAACAGGAATGTACTACTAACTAACTGACTGACTAATGAGACAAACAGGAATGTACTACTAACTGTCTGACTGACTAATGAGACAAACAGGAATGTACTACTAACTGTCTGACTGGCTAATGAGACAAACAGGAATGTACTACTAACAGTCTGTCTGTCTGACTGACAAATGAGACAAACAGGAATGTACTACTAACTGTCTGTCTGACTAATGAGACAAACAGGAATGTACTACTAACTGTCTGTCTGACAAATGAGAAAAACAGGAATGTACTACTAACTGTCTGTCTGACTGACTAATGAGACAAACAGGAATGTACTACTAACTGTCTGTCTGACTAATGAGACAAACAGGAATGTACTACTAACTGTCTGACTGACTAATGAGACAAACAGGAATGTACTACTAACTGACTGACTGACTAATGAGACAAACAGGAATGTACTACTAACTGACTGACTGACTATTGAGACAAACAGGAATGTACTACTAACTGTCTGTCTGACTAATGAGACAAACAGGAATGTACTACTAACTGTCTGACTGACTAATGAGACAAACAGGAATGTACTACTAACTGTCTGTCTGACTAATGAGACAAACAGGAATGTACTACTAACTGTCTGACTGACTAATGAGACAAACAGGAATGTACTACTAACTGTCTGACTGTCTAATGAGACAAACAGGAATGTACTACTAACTGACTGACTAATGAGACAAACAGGAATGTACTACTAACTGTCTGACTGTCTAATGAGACAAACAGGAATGTACTACTAACTGTCTGACTGACTAATGAGACAAACAGGAATGTACTACTAACTGACTGACTGACTGACTAATGAGACAAACAGGAATGTACTACTAACTGTCTGTCTGACTAATGAGACAAACAGGAATGTACTACTAACTAACTGACTGACTAATGAGACAAACAGGAATGTACTACTAACTGTCTGACTGACTAATGAGACAAACAGGAATGTACTACTAACTGTCTGACTGGCTAATGAGACAAACAGGAATGTACTACTAACAGTCTGTCTGTCTGACTGACAAATGAGACAAACAGGAATGTACTACTAACTGTCTGTCTGACTAATGAGACAAACAGGAATGTACTACTAACTGTCTGTCTGACTAATGAGACAAACAGGAATGTACTAATAACTGTCTGTCTGACTGACTAATGAGACAAACAGGAATGTACTACTTACTGTCTGTCTGACTAATGAGACAAACAGGAATGTACTACTAACTGTCTGACTGACTAATGAGACAAACAGGAATGTACTACTAACTGTCTGACTGACTAATGAGACAAACAGGAATGTACTACTAACTGTCTGTCTGACTAATGAGACAAACAGGAATGTACTACGAACTGTCTGACTGACTAATGAGACAAACAGGAATGTACTACTAACTGTCTGACTGACTAATGAGACAAACAGGAATGTACTACTAACTGACTGACTAATGAGACAAACAGGAATGTACTACTAACTGTCTGACTGACTAATGAGACAAACAGGAATGTACTACTAACTGACTGACTGTCTAATGAGACAAAAAGGAATGCACTACTAACTGACTGACTAATGAGACAAACAGGAATGCACTACTAACTGTCTGACTGACTGACTAATGAGACAAACAGGAATGTACTACTAACTGTCTGACTGGCTAATGAGACAAACAGGAATGTACTACTAACAGTCTGTCTGTCTGACTGACAAATGAGACAAACAGGAATGTACTACTAACTGTCTGTCTGACTAATGAGACAAACAGGAATGTACAACTAACTGTCTGTCTGACTAATGAGACAAACAGGAATGTACTACTAACTGTCTGTCTGACTGACTAATGAGACAAACAGGAATGTACTACTAACTGTCTGTCTGACTAATGAGACAAACAGGAATGTACTACTAACTGTCTGACTGACTGACTAATGAGACAAACAGGAATGTACTACTAACTGACTGACTAATGAGACAAACAGGAATGTACTACTAACTGTCTGTCTGACTAATGAGACAAACAGGAATGTACAACTAACTGTCTGTCTGACTAATGAGACAAACGGGAATGTACTACTAACTGTCTGTCTGACTGACTAATAAGATAAACAGGAATGTACTACTAACTGTCTGTCTGACTAATGAGACAAAAAGGAATGTACTACTAACTGTCTGTCTGACTAATGAGACAAACAGGAATGTACTAATAACTGTCTGTCTGACTGACTAATGAGACAAACAGGAATGTACTACTTACTGTCTGTCTGACTAATGAGACAAACAGGAATGTACTACTAACTGTCTGACTGACTAATGAGACAAACAGGAATGTACTACTAACTGTCTGACTGACTAATGAGACAAACAGGAATGTACTACTAACTGTCTGTCTGACTAATGAGACAAACAGGAATGTACTACGAACTGTCTGACTGACTAATGAGACAAACAGGAATGTACTACTAACTGTCTGACTGACTAATGAGACAAACAGGAATGTACTACTAACTGACTGACTAATGAGACAAACAGGAATGTACTACTAACTGTCTGACTGACTAATGAGACAAACAGGAATGTACTACTAACTGACTGACTGTCTAATGAGACAAAAAGGAATGCACTACTAACTGACTGACTAATGAGACAAACAGGAATGCACTACTAACTGTCTGACTGACTGACTAATGAGACAAACAGGAATGTACTACTAACTGTCTGACTGGCTAATGAGACAAACAGGAATGTACTACTAACAGTCTGTCTGTCTGACTGACAAATGAGACAAACAGGAATGTACTACTAACTGTCTGTCTGACTAATGAGACAAACAGGAATGTACAACTAACTGTCTGTCTGACTAATGAGACAAACAGGAATGTACTACTAACTGTCTGTCTGACTGACTAATGAGACAAACAGGAATGTACTACTAACTGTCTGTCTGACTAATGAGACAAACAGGAATGTACTACTAACTGTCTGACTGACTGACTAATGAGACAAACAGGAATGTACTACTAACTGACTGACTAATGAGACAAACAGGAATGTACTACTAACTGTCTGTCTGACTAATGAGACAAACAGGAATGTACAACTAACTGTCTGTCTGACTAATGAGACAAACGGGAATGTACTACTAACTGTCTGTCTGACTGACTAATAAGATAAACAGGAATGTACTACTAACTGTCTGTCTGACTAATGAGACAAAAAGGAATGTACTACTAACTGTCTGTCTGACTAATGAGACAAACAGGAATGTACTACTAACTGTCTGACTGTCTAATGAGACAAACAGGAATGTACTACTAACTGTCTGTCTGACTGACTAATGAGACAAACAGGAATGTACTACTAACTGTCTGACTGTCTAATGAGACAAACAGGAATGTACTACTAACTGACTGACTAATGAGACAAACAGGAATGTACTACTAACTGTCTGTCTGACTAATGAGACAAACAGGAATGTACTACTAACTGTCTGACTGACTAATGAGACAAACAGGAATGTACTATGAACTGACTGACTGTCTAATGAGACAAACAGGAATGTACTACTAACTGACTGACTGACTAATGAGACAAACAGGAATGTACTACTAACTGTCTGTCTGACTAATGAGACAAACAGGAATGTACTACTAACTGACTGACTAATGAGACAAACAGGAATGTACTACTAACTGTCTGACTGACTAATGAGACAAACAGGAATGTACTACTAACTGTCTGTCTGACTAATGAGACAAACAGGAATGTACTACTAACTGTCTGTCTGACTGACTAATGAGACAAACAGGAATGTACTACTAACTGTCTGTCTGACTAATGAGACAAACAGGAATGTACTACTAACTGTCTGTCTGACTAATGAGACAAACAGGAATGTACTACTAACTGTCTGTCTGACTGACTAATGAGACAAACAGGAATGTACTACTAACTGTCTGTCTGACTGACTAATGAGACAAATAGGAATGTACTACTAACTGACTGACTGACTGACTAATGAGACAAACAGGAATGTACTACTAACTGTCTGTCTGACTAATGAGACAAACAGGAATGTACTACTAACTGTCTGACTGACTAATGAGACAAACAGGAATGTACTACTAACTGACTGACTGTCTAATGAGACAAACAGGAATGTACTACTAACTGTCTGTCTGACTGACTAATGAGACAAACAGGAATGTACTACTAACTGTCTGACTGACTAATGAGACAAACAGGAATGTACTACTAACTGTCTGTCTGACTAATGAGACAAACAGGAATGTACTACTAACTGTCTGTCTGACTGACTAATGAGACAAACAGGAATGTACTACTAACTGTCTGTCTGACTAATGAGACAAACAGGAATGTACTACTAACTGTCTGACTGACTAATGAGACAAACAGGAATGTACTACTAACTGTCTGTCTGACTGACTAATAAGACAAACAGGAATGTACTACTAACTGTCTGTCTGACTAATGAGACAAACAGGAATGTACTACTAACTGTCTGTCTGACTAATGAGACAAACAGGAATGTACTACTAACTGTCTGTCTGACTGACTAATGAGACAAACAGGAATGTACTACTAACTGTCTGTCTGACTGACTAATGAGACAAATAGGAATGTACTACTAACTGACTGACTGACTGACTAATGAGACAAACAGGAATGTACTACTAACTGTCTGTCTGACTAATGAGACAAACAGGAATGTACTACTAACTGTCTGTCTGACTAATGAGACAAACAGGAATGTACTACTAACTGTCTGACTGACTAATGAGACAAACAGGAATGTACTACTAACTGACTGACTGTCTAATGAGACAAACAGGAATGTACTACTAACTGTCTGTCTGACTAATGAGACAAACAGGAATGTACTACTAACTGTCTGTCTGACTGACTAATGAGACAAACAGGAATGTACTACTAACTGTCTGTCTGACTGACTAATGAGACAAACAGGAATGTACTACTAACTGTCTGTCTGACTGACTAATGAGACAAATAGGAATGTACTACTAACTGACTGACTGACTGACTAATGAGACAAACAGGAATGTACTACTAACTGTCTGACTGACTAATGAGACAAACAGGAATGTACTACTAACTGTCTGACTGACTAATGAGACAAACAGGAATGTACTACTAACTGACTGACTAATGAGACAAACAGGAATGTACTACTAACTGTCTGACTGACTAATGAGACAAACTGGAATGTACTACTAACTGTCTGACTGACTGACTAATGAGACAAACAGGAATGTACTATGAACTGACTGACTGTCTAATGAGACAAACAGGAATGTACTACTAACTGACTGACTGACTGACTAATGACACAAACAGGAATGTACTACTAACTGTCTGTCTGACTAATGAGACAAACAGGAATGTACTACTAACTGACTGACTAATGAGACAAACAGGAATGTACTACTAACTGACTGACTGACTGACTAATGAGACAAACAGGAATGTACTACTAACTGTCTGAGTGACTAATGAGACAAACAGGAATGTACTACTAACTGTCTGACTGACTAATGAGACAAACAGGAATGTACTACTAACTGACTGACTAATGAGACAAACAGGAATGTACTACTAACTGTCTGACTGACTAATGAGACAAACAGGAATGTACTACTAACTGTCTGACTGACTGACTAATGAGACAAACAGGAATGTACTACTAACTGTCTGACTGTCTAATGAGACAAACAGGAATGTACTACTAACTGTCTGTCTGACTAATGAGACAAACAGGAATGTACTACTAACTGTCTGACTGTCTAATGAGACAAACAGGAATGTACTACTAACTGACTGACTAATGAGACAAACAGGAATGTACTACTAACTGTCTGTCTGACTGACTAATGAGACAAACAGGAATGTACTACTAACTGTCTGACTGACTAATGAGACAAACAGGAATGTACTACTAACTGTCTGTCTGACTAATGAGACAAACAGGAATGTACTACTAACTGTCTGTCTGACTGACTAATGAGACAAACAGGAATGTACTACTAACTGTCTGTCTGACTAATGAAACAAACAGGAATGTACTACTAACTGTCTGTCTGACTAATGAGACAAACAGGAATGTACTACTAACTGTCTGTCTGACTGACTAATAAGACAAACAGGAATGTACTACTAACTGTCTGTCTGACTAATGAGACAAACAGGAATGTACTACTAACTGTCTGTCTGACTAATGAGACAAACAGGAATGTACTACTAACTGTCTGACTGTCTAATGAGACAAACAAGAATGTACTACTAACTGTCTGTCTGACTGTCTAATGAGACAAACAGGAATGTACTACTAACTGTCTGACTGTCTAATGAGACAAACAGGAATGTACTACTAACTGACGGGACTAATGAGACAAACAGGAATGTACTACTAACTGTCTGTCTGACTAATGAGACAAACAGGAATGTACTACTAACTGTCTGACTGACTAATGAGACAAACAGGAATGTACTACTAACTGTCTGACTGACTAATGAGACAAACAGGAATGTACTACTAACTGACTGACTAATGAGACAAACAGGAATGTACTACTAACTGTCTGACTGACTAATGAGACAAACAGGAATGTACTACTAACTGTCTGACTGACTGACTAATGAGACAAACAGGAATGTACTACTAACTGTCTGACTGTCTAATGAGACAAACAGGAATGTACTACTAACTGTCTGTCTGACTAATGAGACAAACAGGAATGTACTACTAACTGTCTGACTGTCTAATGAGACAAACAGGAATGTACTACTAACTGACTGACTAATGAGACAAACAGGAATGTACTACTAACTGTCTGTCTGACTGACTAATAAGACAAACAGGAATGTACTACTAACTGTCTGTCTGACTAATGAGACAAACAGGAATGTACTACTAACTGTCTGTCTGACTAATGAGACAAACAGGAATGTACTACTAACTGTCTGACTGACTAATGAGACAAACAGGAATGTACTACTAACTAACTGACTGTCTAGTGAGACAAACAGGAATGTACTACTAACTGACTGTCTGACTGACTAATGAGACAAACAGGAATGTACTACTAACTGTCTGTCTGACTAATGAGACAAACAGGAATGTACTACTAACTGACTGACTAATGAGACAAACAGGAATGTACTACTAACTGACTGACTGACTGACTAATGAGACAAACAGGAATGTACTACTAACTGTCTGTCTGACTAATGAGACAAACAGGAATGTACTACTAACTGTCTGTCTGACTGACTAATGAGACAAACAGGAATGTACTACTAACTGTCTGACTGACTAATGAGACCAACAGGAATGTACTACTAACTGTCTGTCTGACTAATGAGACAAACAGGAATGTACTACTAACTGTCTGTCTGACTAATGAGACCAACAGGAATGTACTACTAACTGTCTGTCTGACTAATGAGACAAACAGGAATGTACTACTAACTGTCTGACTGACTAATGAGACAAACAGGAATGTAACTACTAACTGTCTGTCTGACTGACTAATGAGACAAACAGGAATGTACTACTAACTGTCTGACTGACTAATGAGACCAACAGGAATGTACTACTAACTGTCTGTCTGACTAATGAGACAAACAGGAATGTACTACTAACTGTCTGTCTGACTAATGAGACCAACAGGAATGTACTACTAACTGTCTGTCTGACTAATGAGACAAACAGGAATGTACTACTAACTGACTGACAGTCTAATGAGACAAACAGGAATGTACTACTAACTGTCTGACTGACTAATGAGACAAACAGGAATGTACTACTAACTGTCTGACTGACTAATGAGACAAACAGGAATGTACTACTAACTGTCTGTCTGACTAATGAGACCAACAGGAATGTACTACTAACTGTCTGTCTGACTAATGAGACAAACAGGAATGTACTACTAACTGTCTGACTGACTAATGAGACAAACTGGAATGTACTACTAACTGTCTGTCTGACTGACTAATAAGACAAACAGGAATGTACTACTAACTGTCTGTCTGACTAATGAGACAAACAGGAATGTACTACTAACTGTCTGTCTGACTAATGAGACAAACAGGAATGTACTACTAACTGTCTGTCTGACTGACTAATGAGACAAACAGGAATGTACTACTAACTGTCTGTCTGACTGACTAATGAGACAAATAGGAATGTACTACTAACTGTCTGACTGACTAATGAGACAAACAGGAATGTACTACTAACTGTCTGACTGACTAATGAGACAAACAGGAATGTACTACTAACTGACTGACTAATGAGACAAACAGGAATGTACTACTAACTGTCTGACTGACTAATGAGACAAACAGGAATGTACTACTAACTGTCTGACTGACTGACTAATGAGACAAACAGGAATGTACTACTAACTGTCTGACTGTCTAATGAGACAAACAGGAATGTACTACTAACTGTCTGTCTGACTAATGAGACAAACAGGAATGTACTACTAACTGTCTGACTGTCTAATGAGACAAACAGGAATGTACTACTAACTGACTGACTAATGAGACAAACAGGAATGTACTACTAACTGTCTGTCTGACTGACTAATAAGACAAACAGGAATGTACTACTAACTGTCTGTCTGACTAATGAGACAAACAGGAATGTACTACTAACTGTCTGTCTGACTAATGAGACAAACAGGAATGTACTACTAACTGTCTGACTGACTAATGAGACAAACAGGTATGTACTACTAACTAACTGACTGTCTAATGAGACAAACAGGAATGTACTACTAACTGACTGTCTGACTGACTAATGAGACAAACAGGAATGTACTACTAACTGTCTGTCTGACTAATGAGACAAACAGGAATGTACTACTAACTGTCTGTCTGACTAATGAGACAAACAGGAATGTACTACTAACTGTCTGTCTGACTGACTAATGAGACAAACAGGAATGTACTACTAACTGTCTGTCTGACTGACTAATGAGACAAATAGGAATGTACTACTAACTGTCTGACTGACTAATGAGACAAACAGGAATGTACTACTAACTGTCTGACTGACTAATGAGACAAACAGGAATGTACTACTAACTGACTGACTAATGAGACAAACAGGAATGTACTACTAACTGTCTGACTGACTAATGAGACAAACAGGAATGTACTACTAACTGTCTGACTGACTGACTAATGAGACAAACTGGAATGTACTACTAACTGTCTGACTGTCTAATGAGACAAACAGGAATGTACTACTAACTGTCTGTCTGACTAATGAGACAAACAGGAATGTACTACTAACTGTCTGACTGTCTAATGAGACAAACAGGAATGTACTACTAACTGACTGACTAATGAGACAAACAGGAATGTACTACTAACTGTCTGTCTGACTGACTAATAAGACAAACAGGAATGTACTACTAACTGTCTGTCTGACTAATGAGACAAACAGGAATGTACTACTAACTGTCTGTCTGACTAATGAGACAAACAGGAATGTACTACTAACTGTCTGACTGACTAATGAGACAAACAGGTATGTACTACTAACTAACTGACTGTCTAATGAGACAAACAGGAATGTACTACTAACTGACTGTCTGACTGACTAATGAGACAAACAGGAATGTACTACTAACTGTCTGTCTGACTAATGAGACAAACAGGAATGTACTACTAACTGACTGACTAATGAGACAAACAGGAATGTACTACTAACTGACTGACTGACTGACTAATGAGACAAACAGGAATGTACTACTAACTGTCTGTCTGACTAATGAGACAAACAGGAATGTACTACTAACTGTCTGTCTGACTGACTAATGAGACAAACAGGAATGTACTACTAACTGTCTGACTGACTAATGAGACCAACAGGAATGTACTACTAACTGTCTGTCTGACTAATGAGACAAACAGGAATGTACTACTAACTGTCTGTCTGACTAATGAGACCAACAGGAATGTACTACTAACTGTCTGTCTGACTAATGAGACAAACAGGAATGTACTACTAACTGTCTGACTGACTAATGAGACAAACAGGAATGTAACTACTAACTGTCTGTCTGACTGACTAATGAGACAAACAGGAATGTACTACTAACTGTCTGACTGACTAATGAGACCAACAGGAATGTACTACTAACTGTCTGTCTGACTAATGAGACAAACAGGAATGTACTACTAACTGTCTGTCTGACTAATGAGACCAACAGGAATGTACTACTAACTGTCTGTCTGACTAATGAGACAAACAGGAATGTACTACTAACTGTCTGACTGACTAATGAGACAAACTGGAATGTACTACTAACTGTCTGTCTGACTGACTAATAAGACAAACAGGAATGTACTACTAACTGTCTGTCTGACTAATGAGACAAACAGGAATGTACTACTAACTGTCTGTCTGACTAATGAGACAAACAGGAATGTACTACTAACTGTCTGTCTGACTGACTAATGAGACAAACAGGAATGTACTACTAACTGTCTGTCTGACTGACTAATGAGACAAACAGGAATGTACTACTAACTGTCTGTCTGACTGACTAATGAGACAAATAGGAATGTACTACTAACTGACTGACTGACTGACTAATGAGACAAACAGGAATGTACTACTAACTGTCTGTCTGAATAATGAGACAAACAGGAATGTACTACTAACTGTCTGTCTGACTAATGAGACAAACAGGAATGTACTACTAACTGTCTGACTGACTAATGAGACAAACAGGAATGTACTACTAACTGTCTGTCTGACTAATGAGACAAACAGGAATGTACTACTAACTGTCTGTCTGACTAATGAGACAAACAGGAATGTACTACTAACTGTCTGTCTGACTGACTAATGAGACAAACAGGGATGTACTACTAACTGTCTGACTGACTAATGAGACCAACAGGAATGTACTACTAACTGTCTGTCTGACTAATGAGACAAACAGGAATGTACTACTAACTGTCTGTCTGACTAATGAGACCAACAGGAATGTACTACTAACCGTCTGTCTGACTAATGAGACAAACAGGAATGTACTACTAACTGTCTGACTGACTAATGAGACAAACAGGAATGTAACTACTAACTGTCTGTCTGACTGACTAATGAGACAAACAGGAATGTACTACTAACTGTCTGACTGACTAATGAGACCAACAGGAATGTACTACTAACTGTCTGTCTGACTAATGAGACAAACAGGAATGTACTACTAACTGTCTGTCTGACTAATGAGACCAACAGGAATGTACTACTAACTGTCTGTCTGACTAATGAGACAAACAGGAATGTACTACTAACTGTCTGACTGACTAATGAGACAAACTGGAATGTACTACTAACTGTCTGTCTGACTGACTAATAAGACAAACAGGAATGTACTACTAACTGTCTGTCTGACTAATGAGACAAACAGGAATGTACTACTAACTGTCTGTCTGACTAATGAGACAAACAGGAATGTACTACTAACTGTCTGTCTGACTGACTAATGAGACAAACAGGAATGTACTACTAACTGTCTGTCTGACTGACTAATGAGACAAATAGGAATGTACTACTAACTGACTGACTGACTGACTAATGAGACAAACAGGAATGTACTACTAACTGTCTGTCTGAATAATGAGACAAACAGGAATGTACTACTAACTGTCTGTCTGACTAATGAGACAAACAGGAATGTACTACTAACTGTCTGACTGACTAATGAGACAAACAGGAATGTACTACTAACTGACTGACTGTCTAATGAGACAAACAGGAATGTACTACTAACTGTCTGTCTGAGTAATGAGACAAACAGGAATGTACTACTAACTGTCTGTCTGACTAATGAGACAAACAGGAATGTACTACTAACTGTCTGTCTGACTGACTAATGAGACAAACAGGAATGTACTACTAACTGTCTGTCTGACTGACTAATGAGACAAATAGGAATGTACTACTAACTGACTGACTGACTGACTAATGAGACACACAGGAATGTACTACTAACTGTCTGTCTGACTAATGAGACAAACATGAATGTACTACTAACTGTCCGACTGACTAATGAGACAAACAGGAATGTACTACTAACTGACTGACTGTCTAATGAGACAAACAGGAATGTACTACTAACTGACTGACTGACTAATGAGACAAACAGGAATGTACTACTAACTGTCTGACTGACTAATGAGACAAACAGGAATGTACTACTAACTGTCTGACTGACTAATGAGACAAACAGGAATGTACTATGAACTGACTGACTGTCTAATGAGACAAACAGGAATCTACTACTAACTGACTGACTGACTGACTAATGAGACAAACAGGAATGTACTACTAACTGTCTGTCTGACTAATGAGACAAACAGGAATGTACTACTAACTGACTGACTAATGAGACAAACAGGAATGTACTACTAACTGACTGTCTAGTGAGACAAACAGGAATGTACTACTAACTGACTGACTGACTAGTGAGACAAACAGGAATGTACTACTAACTGTCTGTCTGACTAATGAGACAAACAGGAATGTACTACTAACTGTCTGTCTGACTGACTAATGAGACAAACAGGAATGTACTACTAACTGTCTGTCTGACTGACTAATGAGACAAACAGGAATGTACTACTAACTGTCTGTCTGACTAATGAGACAAACAGGAATGTACTACTAACTGTCTGTCTGACTGACTAATGAGACAAACAGGAATGTACTACTAACTGTCTGACTGACTAATGAGACAAACAGGAATGTACTACTAACTGTCTGTCTGACTGACTAATGAGACAAACAGGAATGTACTACTAACTGTCTGACTGACTAATGAGACCAACAGGAATGTACTACTAACTGTCTGTCTGACTAATGAGACAAACAGGAATGTACTACTAACTGTCTGTCTGACTAATGAGACCAACAGGAATGTACTACTAACTGTCTGTCTGACTAATGAGACAAACAGGAATGTACTACTAACTGTCTGACTGACTAATGAGACAAACTGGAATGTACTACTAACTGTCTGTCTGACTGACTAATGAGACAAACAGGAATGTACTACTAACTGTCTGTCTGACTAATGAGACAAACAGGAATGTACTACTAACTGTCTGTCTGACTGACTAATGAGACAAACAGGAATGTACTACTAACTGTCTGTCTGACTGACTAATGAGACAAATAGGAATGTACTACTAACTGACTGACTGACTGACTAATGAGACAAACAGGAATGTACTACTAACTGTCTGTCTGACTAATGAGACAAACAGGAATGTACTACTAACTGACTGACTAATGAGACAAACAGGAATGTACTACTAACTGACTGTCTAGTGAGACAAACAGGAATGTACTACTAACTGACTGACTGACTAGTGAGACAAACAGGAATGTACTACTAACTGTCTGTCTGACTAATGAGACAAACAGGAATGTACTACTAACTGTCTGTCTGACTGACTAATGAGACAAACAGGAATGTACTACTAACTGTCTGTCTGACTGACTAATGAGACAAATAGGAATGTACTACTAACTGACTGACTGACTGACTAATGAGACACACAGGAATGTACTACTAACTGTCTGTCTGACTAATGAGACAAACATGAATGTACTACTAACTGTCCGACTGACTAATGAGACAAACAGGAATGTACTACTAACTGACTGACTGTCTAATGAGACAAACAGGAATGTACTACTAACTGACTGACTGACTAATGAGACAAACAGGAATGTACTACTAACTGTCTGACTGACTAATGAGACAAACAGGAATGTACTACTAACTGTCTGACTGACTAATGAGACAAACAGGAATGTACTATGAACTGACTGACTGTCTAATGAGACAAACAGGAATCTACTACTAACTGACTGACTGACTGACTAATGAGACAAACAGGAATGTACTACTAACTGTCTGTCTGACTAATGAGACAAACAGGAATGTACTACTAACTGACTGACTAATGAGACAAACAGGAATGTACTACTAACTGACTGTCTAGTGAGACAAACAGGAATGTACTACTAACTGACTGACTGACTAGTGAGACAAACAGGAATGTACTACTAACTGTCTGTCTGACTAATGAGACAAACAGGAATGTACTACTAACTGTCTGTCTGACTAATGAGACAAACAGGAATGTACTACTAACTGTCTGTCTGACTAATGAGACAAACAGGAATGTACTACTAACTGTCTGTCTGACTAATGAGACAAACAGGAATGTACTACTAACTGTCTGTCTGACTAATGAGACAAACAGGAATGTACTACTAACTGTCTGTCTGACTAATGAGACAAACAGGAATGTACTACTAACTGACTGACTAATGAGACAAACAGGAATGTACTACTAACTGTCTGACTGACTAATGAGACAAACAAGAATGTACTACTAACTGTCTGACTGACTGACTAATGAGACAAACAGGAATGTACTACTAACTGTCTGACTGTCTAATGAGACAAACAGGAATGTACTACTAACTGTCTGTCTGACTAATGAGACAAACAGGAATGTACTACTAACTGTCTGACTGTCTAATGAGACTCTGACTGACTAATGAGACAAACAGGAATGTACTACTAACTGACTGACTAATGAGACAAACAGGAATGTACTACTAACTGTCTGACTGACTAATGAGACAAACAGGAATGTACTACTAACTGTCTGACTGACTGACTAATGAGACAAACAGGAATGTACTACTAACTGTCTGACTGTCTAATGAGACAAACAGGAATGTACTACTAACTGTCTGTCTGACTAATGAGACAAACAGGAATGTACTACTAACTGTCTGACTGTCTAATGAGACAAACAGGAATGTACTACTAACTGACTGACTAATGAGACAAACAGGAATGTACTACTAACTGTCTGTCTGACTGACTAATGAGACAAACAGGAATATACTACTAACTGTCTGACTGACTAATGAGACAAACAGGAATGTACTACTAACTGTCTGTCTGACTAATGAGACAAACAGGAATGTACTACTAACTGTCTGTCTGACTGACTAATGAGACAAACAGGAATGTATTACTAACTGTCTGTCTGACTAATGAGACAAACAGGAATGTACTACTAACTGTCTGTCTGACTAATGAGACAAACAGGAATGTACTACTAACTGTCTGTCTGACTGACTAATAAGACAAACAGGAATGTACTACTAACTGTCTGTCTGACTAATGAGACAAACAGGAATGTACTACTAACTGTCTGTCTGACTAATGAGACAAACAGGAATGTACTACTAACTGTCTGAGTGACTAATGAGACAAACAGGAATGTACTACTAACTGTCTGACTGACTAATGAGACAAACAGGAATGTACTACTAACTGTCTGTCTGACTGACTAATAAGACAAACAGGAATGTACTACTAACTGTCTGTCTGACTAATGAGACAAACAGGAATGTACTACTAACTGTCTGTCTGACTAATGAGACAAACAGGAATGTACTACTAACTGTCTGAGTGACTAATGAGACAAACAGGAATGTACTACTAACTGTCTGACTGACTAATGAGACAAACAGGAATGTACTACTAACTGACTGACTAATGAGACAAACAGGAATGTACTACTAACTGTCTGACTGACTAATGAGACAAACAGGAATGTACTACTAACTGTCTGACTGACTGACTAATGAGACAAACAGGAATGTACTACTAACTGTCTGAATGTCTAATGAGACAAACAGGAATGTACTACTAACTGTCTGTCTGACTAATGAGACAAACAGGAATGTACTACTAACTGTCTGACTGTCTAATGAGACAAACAGGAATGTACTACTAACTGTCTGTCTGACTGACTAATGAGACAAACAGGAATGTACTACTAACTGTCTGACTGACTAATGAGACAAACAGGAATGTACTACTAACTGTCTGACTGACTAATGAGACAAACAGGAATGTACTACTAACTGTCTGTCTGACTAATGAGACAAACAGGAATGTACTACTAACTGTCTGTCTGACTGACTAATGAGACAAACAGGAATGTACTACTAACTGTCTGTCTGACTAATGAAACAAACAGGAATGTACTAGTAACTGTCTGTCTGACTAATGAGACAAACAGGAATGTACTACTAACTGTCTGTCTGACTGACTAATAAGACAAACAGGAATGTACTACTAACTGTCTGTCTGACTAATGAGACAAACAGGAATGTACTACTAACTGTCTGTCTGACTAATGAGACAAACAGGAATGTACTACTAACTGTCTGACTGTCTAATGAGACAAACAGGAATGTACTACTAACTGTCTTTCTGACTGTCTAATGAGACAAACAGGAATGTACTACTAACTGTCTGACTGTCTAATGAGACAAACAGGAATGTACTACTAACTGTCTGTCTGACTAATGAGACAAACAGGAATGTACTACTAACTGTCTGTCTGACTAATGAGACAAACAGGAATGTACTACTAACTGTCTGACTGACTAATGAGACAAACAGGAATGTACTACTAACTGACTGACTAATGAGACAAACAGGAATGTACTACTAACTGTCTGACTGACTAATGAGACAAACAGGAATGTACTACTAACTGTCTGACTGACTGACTAATGAGACAAACAGGAATGTACTACTAACTGTCTGACTGTCTAATGAGACAAACAGGAATGTACTACTAACTGTCTGTCTGACTAATGAGACAAACAGGAATGTACTACTAACTGTCTGACTGTCTAATGAGACAAACAGGAATGTACTACTAACTGACTGACTAATGAGACAAACAGGAATGTACTACTAACTGTCTGTCTGACTGACTAATAAGACAAACAGGAATGTACTACTAACTGTCTGTCTGACTAATGAGACAAACAGGAATGTACTACTAACTGTCTGACTGTCTAATGAGACAAACAGGAATGTACTACTAACTGACTGACTAATGAGACAAACAGGAATGTACTACTAACTGTCTGTCTGACTGACTAATGAGACAAACAGGAATATACTACTAACTGTCTGACTGACTAATGAGACAAACAGGAATGTACTACTAACTGTCTGTCTGACTAATGAGACAAACAGGAATGTACTACTAACTGTCTGTCTGACTGACTAATGAGACAAACAGGAATGTATTACTAACTGTCTGTCTGACTAATGAGACAAACAGGAATGTACTACTAACTGTCTGTCTGACTAATGAGACAAACAGGAATGTACTACTAACTGTCTGTCTGACTGACTAATAAGACAAACAGGAATGTACTACTAACTGTCTGTCTGACTAATGAGACAAACAGGAATGTACTACTAACTGTCTGTCTGACTAATGAGACAAACAGGAATGTACTACTAACTGTCTGAGTGACTAATGAGACAAACAGGAATGTACTACTAACTGTCTGACTGACTAATGAGACAAACAGGAATGTACTACTAACTGTCTGTCTGACTGACTAATAAGACAAACAGGAATGTACTACTAACTGTCTGTCTGACTAATGAGACAAACAGGAATGTACTACTAACTGTCTGTCTGACTAATGAGACAAACAGGAATGTACTACTAACTGTCTGAGTGACTAATGAGACAAACAGGAATGTACTACTAACTGTCTGACTGACTAATGAGACAAACAGGAATGTACTACTAACTGACTGACTAATGAGACAAACAGGAATGTACTACTAACTGTCTGACTGACTAATGAGACAAACAGGAATGTACTACTAACTGTCTGACTGACTGACTAATGAGACAAACAGGAATGTACTACTAACTGTCTGAATGTCTAATGAGACAAACAGGAATGTACTACTAACTGTCTGTCTGACTAATGAGACAAACAGGAATGTACTACTAACTGTCTGACTGTCTAATGAGACAAACAGGAATGTACTACTAACTGACTGACTAATGAGACAAACAGGAATGTACTACTAACTGTCTGTCTGACTGACTAATGAGACAAACAGGAATGTACTACTAACTGTCTGACTGACTAATGAGACAAACAGGAATGTACTACTAACTGTCTGTCTGACTAATGAGACAAACAGGAATGTACTACTAACTGTCTGTCTGACTGACTAATGAGACAAACAGGAATGTACTACTAACTGTCTGTCTGACTAATGAAACAAACAGGAATGTACTAGTAACTGTCTGTCTGACTAATGAGACAAACAGGAATGTACTACTAACTGTCTGTCTGACTGACTAATAAGACAAACAGGAATGTACTACTAACTGTCTGTCTGACTAATGAGACAAACAGGAATGTACTACTAACTGTCTGTCTGACTAATGAGACAAACAGGAATGTACTACTAACTGTCTGACTGTCTAATGAGACAAACAGGAATGTACTACTAACTGTCTTTCTGACTGTCTAATGAGACAAACAGGAATGTACTACTAACTGTCTGACTGTCTAATGAGACAAACAGGAATGTACTACTAACTGTCTGTCTGACTAATGAGACAAACAGGAATGTACTACTAACTGTCTGTCTGACTAATGAGACAAACAGGAATGTACTACTAACTGTCTGACTGACTAATGAGACAAACAGGAATGTACTACTAACTGACTGACTAATGAGACAAACAGGAATGTACTACTAACTGTCTGACTGACTAATGAGACAAACAGGAATGTACTACTAACTGTCTGACTGACTGACTAATGAGACAAACAGGAATGTACTACTAACTGTCTGACTGTCTAATGAGACAAACAGGAATGTACTACTAACTGTCTGTCTGACTAATGAGACAAACAGGAATGTACTACTAACTGTCTGACTGTCTAATGAGACAAACAGGAATGTACTACTAACTGACTGACTAATGAGACAAACAGGAATGTACTACTAACTGTCTGTCTGACTGACTAATAAGACAAACAGGAATGTACTACTAACTGTCTGTCTGACTAATGAGACAAACAGGAATGTACTACTAACTGTCTGACTGTCTAATGAGACAAACAGGAATGTACTACTAACTGACTGACTAATGAGACAAACAGGAATGTACTACTAACTGTCTGTCTGACTGACTAATGAGACAAACAGGAATATACTACTAACTGTCTGACTGACTAATGAGACAAACAGGAATGTACTACTAACTGTCTGTCTGACTAATGAGACAAACAGGAATGTACTACTAACTGTCTGTCTGACTGACTAATGAGACAAACAGGAATGTATTACTAACTGTCTGTCTGACTAATGAGACAAACAGGAATGTACTACTAACTGTCTGTCTGACTAATGAGACAAACTGGAATGTACTACTAACTGTCTGTCTGACTGACTAATAAGACAAACAGGAATGTACTACTAACTGTCTGTCTGACTAATGAGACAAACAGGAATGTACTACTAACTGTCTGTCTGACTAATGAGACAAACAGGAATGTACTACTAACTGTCTGTCTGACTAATGAGACAAACAGGAATGTACTACAAACTGTCTGTCTGACTAATGAGACAAACAGGAATGTACTACTAACTGTCTGTCTGACTGACTAATAAGACAAACAGGAATGTACTACTAACTGTCTGTCTGACTAATGAGACAAACAGGAATGTACTACTAACTGTCTGTCTGACTAATGAAACAAACAGGAATGTACTAGTAACTGTCTGTCTGACTAATGAGACAAACAGGAATGTACTACTAACTGTCTGTCTGACTGACTAATAAGACAAACAGGAATGTACTACTAACTGTCTGTCTGACTAATGAGACAAACAGGAATGTACTACTAACTGTCTGTCTGACTAATGAGACAAACAGGAATGTACTACTAACTGTCTGACTGTCTAATGAGACAAACAGGAATGTACTACTAACTGTCTGTCTGACTGTCTAATGAGACAAACAGGAATGTACTACTAACTGTCTGACTGTCTAATGAGACAAACAGGAATGTACTACTAACTGACGGGACTAATGAGACAAACAGGAATGTACTACTAACTGTCTGTCTGACTAATGAGACAAACAGGAATGTACTACTAACTGTCTGACTGACTAATGAGACAAACAGGAATGTACTACTAACTGTCTGACTGACTAATGAGACAAACAGGAATGTACTACTAACTGACTGACTAATGAGACAAACAGGAATGTACTACTAACTGTCTGACTGACTAATGAGACAAACAGGAATGTACTACTAACTGTCTGACTGACTGACTAATGAGACAAACAGGAATGTACTACTAACTGTCTGACTGTCTAATGAGACAAACAGGAATGTACTACTAACTGTCTGTCTGACTAATGAGACAAACAGGAATGTACTACTAACTGTCTGACTGTCTAATGAGACAAACAGGAATGTACTACTAACTGACTGACTAATGAGACAAACAGGAATGTACTACTAACTGTCTGTCTGACTGACTAATAAGACAAACAGGAATGTACTACTAACTGTCTGTCTGACTAATGAGACAAACAGGAATGTACTACTAACTGTCTGACTGTCTAATGAGACAAACAGGAATGTACTACTAACTGACTGACTAATGAGACAAACAGGAATGTACTACTAACTGTCTGTCTGACTGACTAATGAGACAAACAGGAATATACTACTAACTGTCTGACTGACTAATGAGACAAACAGGAATGTACTACTAACTGTCTGTCTGACTAATGAGACAAACAGGAATGTACTACTAACTGTCTGTCTGACTGACTAATGAGACAAACAGGAATGTATTACTAACTGTCTGTCTGACTAATGAGACAAACAGGAATGTACTACTAACTGTCTGTCTGACTGACTAATAAGACAAACAGGAATGTACTACTAACTGTCTGTCTGACTGACTAATAAGACAAACAGGAATGTACTACTAACTGTCTGTCTGACTAATGAGACAAACAGGAATGTACTACTAACTGTCTGTCTGACTAATGAGACAAACAGGAATGTACTACTAACTGTCTGACTGTCTAATGAGACAAACAGGAATGTACTACTAACTGTCTGTCTGACTGACTAATGAGACAAACAGGAATGTACTACTAACTGTCTGACTGTCTAATGAGACAAACAGGAATGTACTACTAACTGACGGGACTAATGAGACAAACAGGAATGTACTACTAACTGTCTGTCTGACTAATGAGACAAACAGGAATGTACTACTAACTGTCTGACTGACTAATGAGACAAACAGGAATGTACTACTAACTGTCTGACTGTCTAATGAGACAAACAGGAATGTACTACTAACTGTCTGTCTGACTGACTAATAAGACAAACAGGAATGTACTACTAACTGTCTGTCTGACTAATGAGACAAACAGGAATGTACTACTAACTGTCTGTCTGACTAATGAGACAAACAGGAATGTACTACTAACTGTCTGTCTGACTGACAAATGAGACAAACAGGAATGTACAACTAACTGTCTGTCTGACTAATGAGACAAACAGGAATGTACTACTAACTGTCTGACTGACTAATGAGACAAACAGGAATGTACTACTAACTGACTGACTGACTAATGAGACAAACAGGAATGTACTACTAACTTACTGACTGACTAATGAGACAAACAGGAATGTACTACTAACTGTCTGTCTGACTAATGAGACAAACAGGAATGTACTACTAACTGTCTCACTGACTAATGAGACAAACAGGAATGTACTACTAACTGTCTGTCTGACTAATGAGACAAACAGGAATGTACTACTAACTGTCTGACTGACTAATGAGACAAACAGGAATGTACTACTAACTGTCTGACTGACTAATGAGACAAACAGGAATGTACTACTAACTGTCTGACTGACTAATGAGACAAACAGGAATGTACTACTAACTGTCTGACTGACTAATGAGACAAACAGGAATGTACTACTAACTGACTGTCTGACTGACTAATGAGACAAACAGGAATGTACTACTAACTGTCTGTCTGACTAATGAGACAAACAGGAATGTACTACTAACTGACTGACTAATGAGACAAACAGGAATGTACTACTAACTGTCTGACTGTCTAATGAGACAAACAGGAATGTACTACTAACTGTCTGTCTGACTAATGAGACAAACAGGAATGTACTACTAACTGTCTGTCTGACTGAATAATGAGACAAACAGGAATGTACTACTAACTGTCTGACTGACTAATGAGACAAACAGGAATGTACTACTAACTGTCTGTCTGACTAATGAGACCAACAGGAATGTACTACTAACTGTCTGTCTGACTAATGAGACAAACAGGAATGTACTACTAACTGTCTGACTGACTAATGAGACAAACAGGAATGTACTACTAACTGTCTGTCTGACTGACTAATGAGACAAACAGGAATGTACTACTAACTGTCTGACTGACTAATGAGACAAACAGGAATGTACTACTAACTGTCTGACTGACTAATGAGACAAACAGGAATGTACTACTAACTGTCTGTCTGACTAATGAGACCAACAGGAATGTACTACTAACTGTCTGTCTAACTAGTGAGACAAACAGGAATGTACTACTAACTGACTGACTGTCTAATGAGACAAACAGGAATGTACTACTAACTGTCTGACTGTCTAATGAGACAAACAGGAATGTACTACTAACTGTCTGTCTGACTGACTAATGAGACAAACAGGAATGTACTACTAACTGTCTGACTGACTAATGAGACCAACAGGAATGTACTACTAACTGTCTGTCTGACTAATGAGACAAACAGGATTGTACTACTAACTGTCTGTCTGACTAATGAGACAAACAGGAATGTACTACTAACTGTCTGTCTGACTAATGAGACAAACAGGAATGTACTACTAACTGACTGACTGTCTAATGAGACAAACAGGAATGTACTACTAACTGTCTGACTGACTAATGAGACAAACAGGAATGTACTACTAACTGTCTGACTGACTAATGAGACAAACAGGAATGTCCTACTAACTGACTGTCTGACTGACTAATGAGACAAACAGGAATGTCCTACTAACTGACTGTCTGACTGACTAATGAGACAAACAGGAATGTACTACTAACTGTCTGTCTGACTGACTAATGAGACAAACAGGAATGTACTACTAACTGTCTGTCTGACTGACTAATGAGACAAACAGGAATGTACTACTAACTGTCTGACTGACTAATGAGACAAACAGGAATGTACTACTAACTGTCTGACTGTCTAATGAGACAAACAGGAATGTACTACTAACTGTCTGTCTGACTAATGAGACAAACAGGAATGTACTACTAACTGTCTGTCTGACTGACTAATGAGACAAACAGGAATGTACTACTAACTGTCTGACTGACTGACTAATGAGACAAACAGGAATGTACTACTAACTGTCTGTCTGACTGACTAATGAGACAAACAGGAATGTACTACTAACTGTCTGATTGTCTAATGAGACAAACAGGAATGTACTACTAACTGTCTGTCTAATGAGACAAACAGGAATGTACTACTAACTGTCTGACTGACTAATGAGACAAACAGGAATGTACTACTAACTGTCTGACTGACTAATGAGACAAACAGGAATGTACTACTAACTGTCTGACTGACTAATGAGACAAACAGGAATGTACTACTAACTGACTGACTGTCTAATGAGACAAACAGGAATGTAATACTAACTAACTGACTGACTAATGAGACAAACAGGAATGTACTACTAACTGACTGTCTGACTGACTAATGAGACAAACAGGAATGTCCTACTAACTGACTGTCTGACTGACTAATGAGACAAACAGGAATGTACTACTAACTGTCTGTCTGACTGACTAATGAGATAAACAGGAATGTACTACTAACTGTCTGTCTGACTGACTAATGAGACAAACAGGAATGTACTACTAACTGTCTGACTGACTAATGAGACAAACAGGAATGTACTACTAACTGTCTGACTGTCTAATGAGACAAACTGGAATGTACTACTAACTGTCTGTCTGACTAATGAGACAAACAGGAATGTACTACTAACTGTCTGTCTAACTGACTAATGAGACAAACAGGAATGTACTACTAACTGTCAGATTGTCCACTTGAGATAAACAGGAATGTACTACTAACTGACTGACTGACTGACTAATGAGACAAACAGGAATGTACTACTAACTGACTGACTGACTGACTAATGAGACAAACAGGAATGTACTACTAACTGTCTGACTGTCTAATGAGACAAACAGGAATGTACTACTAACTGTCTGATTGTCTAATGAGACAAACAGGAATGTACTACTAACTGACTGACTGACTGACTAATGAGACAAACAGGAATGTACTACTAACTGACTGACTGACTGACTAATGAGACAAACAGGAATGTACTTCTAAATGTCTGACTGTCTAATGAGACAAACAGGAATGTACTACTAACTGACTGACTGACTGACTAATGAGACAAACAGGAATGTACTACTAACAGTCTGACTGTCTAATGAGACAAACAGGAATGTACTACTAACTGTCTGATTGTCTAATGAGACAAACAGGAATGTACTACTAACTGACTGACTGACTGACTAATGAGACAAACAGGAATGTACTACTAAATGTCTGACTGTCTAATGAGACAAACAGGAATGTACTACTAACTGTCTGACTGACTAATGAGACAAACAGGAATGTACTACTAACTGTCTCTCTGACTGACTAATGAGACAAACAGGAATGTACTACTAACTGTCTGACTGTCTAATGAGACAAACAGGAATGTACTACTAACTGTCTGACTCACTAATGAGACAAACAGGAATGTACTACTAACTGTCTGACTGACTAATGAGACAAACAGGAATGTACTACTAACTGTCTGACTGACTAATGAGACAAACAAGAATGTACTACTAACTTACTGACTGTCTAATGAGACAAACAGGAATGTAATACTAACTAACTGACTGACTAATGAGACAAACAGGAATGTACTACTAACTGTCTGTGTGACTAATGAGACAAACAGGAATGTACTACTAACTGACTGACTGACTGACTAATGAGACAAACAGGAATGTACTACTAACTGTCTGTCTGACTAATGAGACCAACAGGAATGTACTACTAACTGTCTGTGTGACTAATGAGACAGACAGGAATGTACTACTAACTGTCTGACTGTCTAATGAGACAAACAGGAATGTACTACTAACTGTCTGACTGACTAATGAGACCAACAGGAATATACTACTAACTGTCTGACTGACTAATGAGACAAACAGGAATGTACTACTAACTGTCTGACTGACTAATGAGACAAACAGGAATGTACTACTAACTGACTGACTGTCTAATGAGACAAACAGGAATGTAATACTAACTAACTGACTGACTAATGAGACAAACAGGAATGTCCTACTAACTGACTGTCTGACTGACTAATGAGACAAACAGGAATGTACTACTAACTGTCTGTCTGACTGACTAATGAGACAAACAGGAATGTACTACTAACTGTCTGTCTGACTGACTAATGAGACAAACAGGAATGTACTACTAACTGTCTGACTGACTAATGAGACAAACAGGAATGTACTACTAACTGTCTGACTGTCTAATGAGACAAACAGGAATGTACTACTAACTGTCTGTCTGACTAATGAGACAAACAGGAATGTACTACTAACTGTCTGTCTGACTGACTAATGAGACAAACAGGAATGTACTACTAACTGACTGACTGACTGACTAATGAGACAAACAGGAATGTACTACTAACTGTCTGACTGTCTAATGAGACAAACAGGAATGTACTACTAACTGTCTGATTGTCTAATGAGACAAACAGGAATCTACTACTAACTGACTGACTGACTGACTAATGAGACAAACAGGAATGTACTACTAACTGACTGACTGACTGACTAATGAGACAAACAGGAATGTACTACTAACTGTCTGTGTGACTAATGAGACAGACAGGAATGTACTACTAACTGTCTGACTGTCTAATGAGACAAACAGGAATGTACTACTAACTGTCTGTCTGACTGACTAATGAGACAAACAGGAATGTACTACTAACTGTCTGACTGACTAATGAGACCAACAGGAATATACTACTAACTGTCTGTCTGACTAATGAGACAAACAGGAATGTACTACTAACTCTCTGTCTGACTAATGAGACCCACAGGAATGTACTACTAACTGTCTGTCTGACTAATTAGACAAACAGGAATGTACTACTAACTGACTGACTGTCTAATGAGACAAACAGGAATGTACTACTAACTGTCTGACTGACTAATGAGACAAACAGGAATGTACTACTAGCTGTCTGACTGACTAATGAGACAAACAAGAATGTACTACTAACTGACTGACTGTCTAATGAGACAAACAGGAATGTAATACTAACTAACTGACTGACTAATGAGACAAACAGGAATGTACTACTAACTGTCTGTGTGACTAATGAGACAAACAGGAATGTACTACTAACTGACTGACTGACTGACTAATGAGACAAACAGGAATGTACTACTAACTGTCTGTCTGACTAATGAGACCAACAGGAATGTACTACTAACTGTCTGTGTGACTAATGAGACAGACAGGAATGTACTACTAACTGTCTGACTGTCTAATGAGACAAACAGGAATGTACTACTAACTGTCTGACTGACTAATGAGACCAACAGGAATATACTACTAACTGTCTGTCTGACTAATGAGACAAACAGGAATGTACTACTAACTGTCTGACTGACTAATGAGACAAACAGGAATGTACTACTAACTGTCTGACTGACTAATGAGACAAACAGGAATGTACTACTAACTGACTGACTGTCTAATGAGACAAACAGGAATGTAATACTAACTAACTGACTGACTAATGAGACAAACAGGAATGTACTACTAACTGACTGTCTGACTGACTAATGAGACAAACAGGAATGTCCTACTAACTGACTGTCTGACTGACTAATGAGACAAACAGGAATGTACTACTAACTGTCTGACTGACTAATGAGACAAACAGGAATGTACTACTAACTGTCTGACTGACTAATGAGACAAACAGGAATGTACTACTAACTGACTGACTGTCTAATGAGACAAACAGGAATGTAATACTAACTAACTGACTGACTAATGAGACAAACAGGAATGTACTACTAACTGACTGTCTGACTGACTAATGAGACAAACAGGAATGTCCTACTAACTGACTGTCTGACTGACTAATGAGACAAACAGGAATGTACTACTAACTGTCTGTCTGACTGACTAATGAGACAAACAGGAATGTACTACTAACTGTCTGTCTGACTGACTAATGAGTCAAACAGGAATGTACTACTAACTGTCTGACTGACTAATGAGACAAACAGGAATGTACTACTAACTGTCTGACTGTCTAATGAGACAAACAGGAATGTACTACTAACTGTCTGTCTGACTAATGAGACAAACAGGAATGTACTACTAACTGTCTGTCTGACTGACTAATGAGACAAACAGGAATGTACTACTAACTGACTGACTGACTGACTAATGAGACAAACAGGAATGTACTACTAACTGTCTGACTGTCTAATGAGACAAACAGGAATGTACTACTAACTGTCTGATTGTCTAATGAGACAAACAGGAATCTACTACTAACTGACTGACTGACTGACTAATGAGACAAACAGGAATGTACTACTAACTGACTGACTGACTGACTAATGAGACAAACAGGAATGTACTACTAACTGTCTGTGTGACTAATGAGACAGACAGGAATGTACTACTAACTGTCTGACTGTCTAATGAGACAAACAGGAATGTACTACTAACTGTCTGTCTGACTGAGTAATGAGACAAACAGGAATGTACTACTAACTGTCTGTCTGACTAATTAGACAAACAGGAATGTACTACTAACTGACTGACTGTCTAATGAGACAAACAGGAATGTACTACTAACTGTCTGACTGACTAATGAGACAAACAGGAATGTACTACTAGCTGTCTGACTGACTAATGAGACAAACAGGAATGTCCTACTAACTGACTGTCTGACTGACTAATGAGACAAACAGGAATGTCCTACTAACTGACTGTCTGACTGACTAATGAGACAAACAGGAATGTACTACTAACTGTCTGTCTGACTGACTAATGAGACAAACAGGAATGTACTACTAACTGTCTGTCTGTCTGACTGACTAATGAGACAAACAGGAATGTACTACTAACTGTCTGACTGACTAATGAGACAAACAGGAATGTACTACTAACTGACTGACTGACTAATGAGACAAACAGGAATGTACTACTAACTGTCTGTATGTCAAATGAGACAAACAGGAATGTCCTACTAACTGACTGTCTGACTGACTAATGAGACAAACAGGAATGTACTACTAACTGTCTGTCTGACTGACTAATGAGACAAACAGGAATGTACTACTAACTGTCTGTCTGACTGACTAATGAGACAAACAGGAATGTACTACTAACTGTCTGACTGACTAATGAGACAAACAGGAATGTACTACTAACTGTCTGACTGTCTAATGAGACAAACAGGAATGTGCTACTAACTGTCTGTCTGACTAATGAGACAAACAGGAATGTACTACTAACTGTCTGTCTGACTGACTAATGAGACAAACAGGAATGTACTACTAACTGTCTGACTGATTTACTAATGAGACAAACAGGAATGTACTACTAACTGTCTGATTGTCTAATGAGACAAACAGGAATGTACTACTAACTGACTGACTGACTGACTAATGAGACAAACAGGAATGTACTACTAACTGACTGACTGACTGACTAATGAGACAAACAGGAATGTACTACTAAATGTCTGACTGTCTAATGAGACAAACAGGAATGTACTACTAACTGTCTGACTTACTAATGAGACAAACAGGAATGTACTACTAACTGTCTGTCTGACTGACTAATGAGACAAACAGGAATGTACTACTAACTGTCTGACTGTCTAATGAGACAAACTGGAATGTACTACTAACTGTCTGACTCACTAATGAGACAAACAGGAATGTACTACTAACTGTCTGACTGACTAATGAGACAAACAGGAATGTACTACTAACTGTCTGACTGACTAATGAGACAAACAGGAATGTACTACTAACTGACTGACTGTCTAATGAGACAAACAGGAATGTAATACTAACTAACTGACTGACTAATGAGACAAACAGGAATGTAATACTAACTAACTGACTGACTAATGAGACAAACAGGAATGTACTACTAACTGTCTGTGTGACTAATGAGACAAACAGGAATGTACTACTAACTGACTGACTGACTGACTAATGAGACAAACAGGAATGTACTACTAACTGTCTGTCTGACTAATGAGACCAACAGGAATGTACTACTAACTGTCTGTGTGACTAATGAGACAGACAGGAATGTACTACTAACTGTCTGACTATCTAATGAGACAAACAGGAATGTACTACTAACTGTCTGTCTGACTGACTAATGAGACAAACAGGAATGTACTACTAACTGTCTGACTGACTAATGAGACCAACAGGAATATACTACTAACTGTCTGTCTGAATAATGAGACAAACAGGAATGTACTACTAACTGTCTGACTGACTAATGAGACAAACAGGAATGTACTACTAACTGTCTGACTGACTAATGAGACAAACAGGAATGTACTACTAACTGACTGACTGTCTAATGAGACAAACAGGAATGTAATACTAACTAACTGACTGACTAATGAGACAAACAGGAATGTACTACTAACTGACTGTCTGACTGACTAATGAGACAAACAGGAATGTCCTACTAACTGACTGTCTGACTGACTAATGAGACAAACAGGAATGTACTACTAACTGTCTGTCTGACTGACTAATGAGACAAACAGGAATGTACTACTAACTGTCTGTCTGACTGACTAATGAGACAAACAGGAATGTACTACTAACTGTCTGACTGACTAATGAGACAAACAGGAATGTACTACTAACTGTCTGACTGTCTAATGAGACAAACAGGAATGTACTACTAACTGTCTGTCTGACTAATGAGACAAACAGGAATGTACTACTAACTGTCTGTCTGACTGACTAATGAGACAAACAGGAATGTACTACTAACTGTCTGACTGACTTACTAATGAGACAAACAGGAATGTACTACTAACTGTCTGATTGTCTAATGAGACAAACAGGAATGTACTACTAACTGTCTGACTGTCTAATGAGACAAACAGGAATGTACTACTAACTGTCTGATTGTCTAATGAGACAAACAGGAATGTACTACAAACTGTCTGACTGACTAATGAGACAAACAGGAATGTACTACTAACTGTCTGTCTGACTGACTAATGAGACAAACAGGAATGTACTACTAACTGTCTGACTGTCTAATGAAACAAACAGGAATGTACTACTAACTGTCTGACTCACTAATGAGACAAACAGGAATGTACTACTAACTGTCTGACTGACTAATGAGACAAACAGGAATGTACTACTAACTGTCTGACTGACTAATGAGACAAACAGGAATGTACTACTAACTGACTGACTGTCTAATGAGACAAACAGGAATGTAATACTAACTGACTGACTGACTAATGAGACAAACAGGAATGTACTACTAACTGTCTGTGTGACTAATGAGACAAACAGGAATGTACTACTAACTGACTGACTGACTGACTAATGAGACAAACAGGAATGTACTACTAACTGACTGACTGACTGACTAATGAGACAAACAGGAATGTACTACTAACTGTCTGTCTGACTAATGAGACCAACAGGAATGTACTACTAACTGTCTGTGTGACTAATGAGACAGACAGGAATGTACTACTAACTGTCTGACTGTCTAATGAGACAAACAGGAATGTACTACTAACTGTCTGTCTGACTGACTAATGAGACAAACAGGAATGTACTACTAACTGTCTGACTGACTAATGAGACCAACAGGAATATACTACTAACTGTCTGTCTGACTAATGAGACAAACAGGAATGTACTACTAACTCTCTGTCTGACTAATGAGACCAACAGGAATGTACTACTAACTGTCTGTCTGACTAATGAGACAAACAGGAATGTACTACTAACTGACTGACTGTCTAATGAGACAAACAGGAATGTACTACTAACTGTCTGACTGACTAATGAGACAAACAGGAATGTACTACTAGCTGTCTGACTGACTAATGAGACAAACAGGAATGTCCTACTAACTGACTGTCTGACTGACTAATGAGACAAACAGGAATGTCCTACTAACTGACTGTCTGACTGACTAATGAGACAAACAGGAATGTACTACTAACTGTCTGTCTGACTGACTAATGAGACAAACAGGAATGTACTACTAACTGTCTGTCTGACTGACTGACTAATGAGACAAACAGGAATGTACTACTAACTGTCTGACTGACTAATGAGACAAACAGGAATGTACTACTAACTGACTGACTGACTAATGAGACAAACAGGAATGTACTACTAACTGTCTGTCTGTCAAATGAGACAAACAGGAATGTACTACTAACTGACTGACTGTCTAATGAGACAAACAGGAATGTACTACTAACTGTCTGTCTGTCTAATGAGACAAACAGGAATGTACTACTAACTGACTGACTGTCTAATGAGACAAACAGGAATGTAATACTAACTGACTGACTAATGAGACAAACAGGAATGTACTACTAACTGACTGACTAATGAGACAAACAGGAATGTACTACTAACTGACTGTCTGACTAGTGAGACAAACAGGAATGTACTACTAACTGTCTGTCTGACTAATGAGACAAACAGGAATGTACTACTAACTGTCTGTCTGTCTATTGAGAAAAACAGGAATGTACTACTAACTGACTGACTGACTAATGAGACAAACAGGAATGTACTACTAACTGTCTGTCTGACTAATGAGACAAACAGGAATGTACTACTAACTGTCTGTCTGTCTAATGAGACAAACAGGAATGTAATACTAACTGACTAATGAGACAAACAGGAATGTACTACTAAATGACTGACTGACTGACTAATGAGACAAACAGGAATGTACTACTAACTGTCTGTGTGACTAATGAGACAAACAGGAATGTACTACTAACTGACTGACTGACTGACTAATGAGACAAACAGGAATGTACTACTAACTGACTGACTGACTGACTAATGAGACAAACAGGAATGTACTACTAACTGTCTGTCTGACTAATGAGACCAACAGGAATGTACTACTAACTGTCTGTGTGACTAATGAGACAGACAGGAATGTACTACTAACTGTCTGACTGTCTAATGAGACAAACAGGAATGTACTACTAACTGTCTGTCTGACTGACTAATGAGACAAACAGGAATGTACTACTAACTGTCTGACTGTCTAATGAGACAAACAGGAATGTACTACTAACTGACTGACTGACTATTGAGACAAACAGGAATGTACTACTAACTGTCTGACTGTCTAATGAGACAAACAGGAATGTACTACTAACTGACTGACTGACTAATGAGACAAACAGGAATGTACTACTAACTGACTGACTGACTATTGAGACAAACAGGAATGTACTACTAACTGTCTGACTGACTAATGAGACCAACAGGAATATACTACTAACTGTCTGTCTGACTAATGAGACAAACAGGAATGTACTACTAACTCTCTGTCTGACTAATGAGACCAACAGGAATGTACTACTAACTGTCTGTCTGACTAATGAGACAAACAGGAATGTACTACTAACTGACTGACTGTCTAATGAGACAAACAGGAATGTACTACTAACTGTCTGACTGACTAATGAGACAAACAGGAATGTCCTACTAACTGACTGTCTGACTGACTAATGAGACAAACAGGAATGTCCTACTAACTGACTGTCTGACTAATGAGACAAACAGGAATGTACTACTAACTGTCTGTCTGACTGACTAATGAGACAAACAGGAATGTACTACTAACTGTCTGTCTGACTGACTGACTAATGAGACAAACAGGAATGTACTACTAACTGTCTGACTGACTAATGAGACAAACAGGAATGTACTACTAACTGACTGACTGACTAATGAGACAAACAGGAATGTACTACTAACTGTCTGTCTGTCAAATGAGACAAACAGGAATGTACTACTAACTGACTGACTGTCTAATGAGACAAACAGGAATGTACTACTAACTGTCTGTCTGTCTAATGAGACAAACAGGAATGTACTACTAACTGACTGACTGTCTAATGAGACAAACAGGAATGTAATACTAACTGACTGACTAATGAGACAAACAGGAATGTACTACTAACTGACTGACTAATGAGACAAACAGGAATGTACTACTAACTGTCTGTCTGACTAATGAGACAAACAGGAATGTACTACTAACTGTCTGTCTGTCTAATGAGAAAAACAGGAATGTACTACTAACTGACTGACTGACTAATGAGACAAACAGGAATGTACTACTAACTGTCTGTCTGACTAATGAGACAAACAGGAATGTACTACTAACTGTCTGTCTGTCTAATGAGACAAACAGGAATGTAATACTAACTGACTGACTAATGAGACAAACAGGAATGTACTACTAAATGACTGACTGACTGACAAATGAGACAAACAGGAATGTACTACTAACTGTCTGACTGACTGACTAATGAGACAGACAGGAATGTACTACTAACTGTCTGACTGACTAATGAGACAAACAGGAATGTACTACTAACTGTCTGTCTGACTAATGAGACCAACAGGAATGTACTACTAACTGTCTGTCTGACTAATGAGACAAACAGGAATGTACTACTAACTGACTGACTGTCTAATGAGACAAACAGGAATGTACTACTAACAGTCTGACTGACTAATGAGACAAACAGGAATGTACTACTAACTGTCTGACTGACTAATGAGACAAACAGGAATGTCCTACTAACTGACTGTCTGACTGACTAATGAGACAAACAGGAATGTACTACTAACTGTCTGACTGACTAATGAGACAAACAGGAATGTACTACTAACTGACTGACTGACTAATGAGACAAACAGGAATGTACTACTAACTGTCTGTCTGTCTAATGAGACAAACAGGAATGTACTACTAACTGACTGACTGTCTAATGAGACAAACAGGAATGTAATACTAACTGTCTGTCTGTCTAATGAGACAAACAGGAATGTACTACTAACTGACTGACTGTCTAATGAGACAAACAGGAATGTAATACTAACTGACTGACTAATGAGACAAACAGGAATGTACTACTAACTGACTGACTAATGAGACAAACAGGAATGTACTACTAACTGACTGTCTGACTAGTGAGACAAACAGGAATGTACTACTAACTGCCTGTCTGACTAATGAGACAAACAGGAATGTACTACTAACTGTCTGTCTGTCTAATGAGACAAACAGGAATGTAGTACTAACTGACTGACTGACTAATGAGACAAACAGGAATGTACTACTAACTGTCTGTCTGACTAATGAGACAAACAGGAATGTACTACTAACTGTCTGTCTGTCTAATGAGACAAACAGGAATGTAATACTAACTGACTGACTAATGAGACAAACAGGAATGTACTACTAACTGACTGACTGACTGACTAATGAGACAAACAGGAATGTACTACTAACTGTCTGACTGACTGACTAATGAGACAGACAGGAATGTACTACTAACTGACTGACTAATGAGACAAACAGGAATGTACTACTAACTGTCTGTCTGACTAATGAGACCAACCGGAATGTACTACTAACTGTCTGTCTGATTAATGAGACAAACAGGAATGTACTACTAACTGACTGACTGTCTAATGAGACAAACAGTAATGTACTACTAACTGTCTGACTGACTAATGAGACAAACAGGAATGTACTACTAACTGTCTGACTGACTAATGAGACAAACAGGAATGTCCTACTAACTGACTGTCTGACTGACTAATGAGACAAACAGGAATGTCCTACTAATTGACTGTCTGACTGACTAATGAGACAAACAGGAATGTACTACTAACTGTCTGTCTGACTGACTAATGAGACAAACAGGAATGTACTACTAACTGTCTGTCTGACTGACTAATGAGACAAACAGGAATGTAGTACTAACTGTCTGACTGACTAATGAGAGAAACAGGAATGTACTACTAACTGACTGACTGACTAATGAGACAAACAGGAATGTACTACTAACTGACTGACTGTCTAATGAGACAAACAGGAATGTAATACTAACTGTCTGTCTGTCTAATGAGACAAACAGGAATGTACTACTAACTGACTGACTGTCTAGTGAGACAAACAGGAATGTAATACTAACTGACTGACTAATGATATAAACAGGAATGTACTACTAACTGACTGACAAATGAGACAAACAGGAATGTACTACTAACTGACTGTCTGACTAGTGACACAAACAGGAATGTACTACTAACTGTCTGTCTGACTAATTAGACGAACAGGAATGTAATACTAACTGTCTGTCTGTCTAATGAGACAAACAGGAATGTACTACTAACTGACTGACTGACTAATGAGGCAAACAGGAATGTACTACTAACTGTCTGTCTGACTAATGAGACAAACAGGAATATACTACTAACTGTCTGTCTGACTAATGAGACAAACAGGAATGTACTACTAACTGACTGACTAATGAGACAAACAGGAATGTACTACTAACTGTCTGACTGACTGACTAATGAGACAGACAGGAATGTACTACTAACTGACTGTCTGACTGACTAATGAGACAAACAGGAATGTACTACTAACTGTCTGACTGACTAATGAGACAAACAGGAATGTACTACTAACTGACTGACTGACTAATGAGACAAACAGGAATGTACTACTAACTGTCTGTCTGTCTAATGAGACAAACAGGAATGTACTACTAACTGACTGACTGTCTAATGAGACAAACAGGAATGTAATACTAACTGTCTGTCTGTCTAATGAGACAAACAGGAATGTACTACTAACTGACTGACTGTCCAATGAGACAAACAGGAATGTAATACTAACTGACTGACTAATGAGACAAACAGGAATGTACTACTAACTGAATGACTAATGAGACAAACAGGAATGTACTACTAACTGACTGACTGACTGACTAATGAGACAAACAGGAATGTACTACTAACTGTCTGACTGACTGACTAATGAGACAGACAGGAATGTACTACTAACTGACTGACTAATGAGACAAACAGGAATGTACTACTAACTGTCTGTCTGACTAATGAGACCAACAGGAATGTACTACTAACTGTCTGTCTGACTAATGAGACAAACAGGAATGTACTACTAACTGACTGACTGTCTAATGAGACAAACAGGAATGTACTACTAACTGTCTGACTGACTAATGAGACAAACAGGAATGTACTACTAACTGTCTGACTGACTAATGAGACAAACAGGAATGTCCTACTAACTGACTGTCTGACTGACTAATGAGACAAACAGGAATGTCCTACTAACTGACTGTCTGACTGACTAATGAGACAAACAGGAATGTACTACTAACTGTCTGTCTGACTGACTAATGAGACAAACAGGAATGTACTACTATCTGACTGACTGACTAATGAGACAAACAGGAATGTACTACTAACTGTCTGTCTGTCTAATGAGACAAACAGGAATGTACTACTAACTGACTGACTGTCTAATGAGACAAACAGGAATGTAATACTAACTGTCTGTCTGTCTAATGAGACAAACAGGAATGTGCTACTAACTGACTGACTGTCTAATGAGACAAACAGGAATGTAATACTAACTGACTGACTAATGAGACAAACAGGAATGTACTACTAACTGACTGACTAATGAGACAAACAGGAATGTACTACTAACTGACTGTCTGACTAGTGACACAAACAGGAATGTACTACTAACTGTCTGTCTGACTAATGAGACAAACAGGAATGTACTACTAACTGTCTGTCTGTCTAATGAGACAAACAGGAATGTACTACTAACTGACTGACTGACTAATGAGACAAACAGGAATGTACTACTAACTGTCTGTCTGACTAATGAGACAAACAGGAATGTACTGCTAACTGTCTGTCTGACTAATGAGACAAACAGGAATGTACTACTAACTGACTGACTAATGAGACAAACAGGAATGTACTACTAACTGTCTGACTGACTGGCTAATGAGACAGACAGGAATGTACTACTAACTGAGTGTCTGACTGACTAATGAGACAAACAGGAATGTACTACTAACTGACTGACTAATGAGACAAACAGGAATGTACTACTAACTGACTGTCTGACTAGTGACACAAACAGGAATGTACTACTAACTGTCTGTCTGACTAATGAGACAAACAGGAATGTACTACTAACTGTCTGTCTGTCTAATGAGACAAACAGGAATGTACTACTAACTGTCTGTCTGTCTAATGAGACAAACAGGAATGTACTACTAACTGACTGACTGACTAATGAGACAAACAGGAATGTACTACTAACTGTCTGTCTGACTAATGAGACAAACAGGAATGTACTGCTAACTGTCTGTCTGACTAATGAGACAAACAGGAATGTACTACTAACTGACTGACTAATGAGACAAACAGGAATGTACTACTAACTGTCTGACTGACTGGCTAATGAGACAGACAGGAATGTACTACTAACTGAGTGTCTGACTGACTAATGAGACAAACAGGAATGTACTACTAACTGTCTGTCTGACTAATGAGACAAACAGGAATGTACTACTAACTGTCTGACTGACTAATGAGACAAATAGGAATGTACTACTAACTGTCTGACTGTCTAATGAGACAAACAGGAATGTACTACTAACTGACTGACTGACTGACTAATGAGACAAACAGGAATGTCCTACTAACTGACTGTCTGACTGACTAATGAGACAAACAGGAATGTCCTACTAACTGACTGTCTGACTGACTAATGAGACAAACAGGAATGTACTACTAACTGTCTGTCTGACTGACTAATGAGACAAACAGGAATGTACTACTAACTGTCTGTCTGACTGACTAATGAGACAAACAGGAATGTACTACTAACTGTCTGACTGACTAATGAGACAAACAGGAATGTACTACTATCTGACTGACTGACTAATGAGACAAACAGGAATGTACTACTAACTGTCTGACTGACTAATGAGACAAACAGGAATGTACTACTAACTGTCTGACTGACTAATGAGACAAACAGGAATGTACTACTAACTGACTGTCTGACTGACTAATGAGACAAACAGCAATGTACTACTAACTGTCTGTCTGACTATTGAGACAAACAGGAATGTACTACTAGCTGTCTGACTGACTAATGAGACAAACAGGAATGTACTACTAACTGACTCACTAATGAGACAAACAGGAATGTACTACTAACTGTCTGTCTGACTTACTAATGAGACAAACAGGAATGTACTACTAACTGTCTGACTGACTAATGAGACAAACAGGAATGTTTTGGCCTCTGTCGTGTCCTGACTATCTCTACCCCAAAACCTTCCCCCATCTCTCTCCCTCTCCCTCTCCCTCTCCCTCTCCCTCCCCCTCTCCCTCTCCCTCCAATTTCAGGGCTTTATTGGCATGGGAAACATGTTTACATTGCCAAAGCAAGTCAAATAGATAACAAACAAAAGTAAAATAAACAATAAAACTGAATAGTAAACATTACACTCACAAAAGCTCCAAAAGAATAAAGAAATGTCATAAATATAAATATAGGTTTTTTTTACCGTGGTGTTTGTTCTTCACTGGTTGCCTTTTTCTTGTTGCAACAGGTCACAAATCTTGCTGCTGTGATGGCACAGTGGTATTTCACCCAGTAGATATGGGAGTTTATCAAAATGTGTTTTCTAATTCTTTGTGTATCTGTGTATTCTGAGGGAAATATGCGTCTCTAATATGGTCATACATTGGGCAGGAGGTTAGGAAGTGCAGCTCAGTTTCCACCTAATTTTGTGGGCAGTGTGCACATAGCCTGTCTTCTCTTGAGAGCAAGGTCTGCCTACGGTGGCCTTTCTCAATAGCAATGCTATGCTCACTAACCTTGAGGCTGTACATAATCAAAGCTTTCCTTAATTTTGGGTCAGTCACAGTGGTCAGGTATTCTGCCACTGTGTACTCTCTGTTTAGGGCCAAATAGCGTTCTAGTTTGCTCAGTTTTTTTGTTAATTCTTTCCAATGTGTCAAGTAATTATCTTTTTGTTTTCAAATTATTTGGTTGGGTCTAATTGTGTTGCTGTCCTCTCTCTCTCTCTCTTTCTCTCCTCTCTCTCTCTCTCCTCTCTCTCTCTCCTCTTTCTCCTCTCTCTCTCCTCTCTCTCTCCTCTCTCTAATTAGGACTAGTGCAGCATGATGTAGTGTAAACAGAAGCAGAGTGGTTTGGCTGAGGGCTGAGGACTGTCGTGTGTCTGTGTGTGTGTGTGTGTGTGTGTGTGTGTGTGTGTGTGTGGTGTGTGTGTGTGTAGAGTACAGCACTGTGAGGTCATAGGGAGGGAACAGGGAGAGTTCTTTTTCAGAATTCAAGTGGTGTTCCATGGAACCCCTAGGAGTTCTTCTGTCTGTCACCACAGCTGGTCAGCTGCCAGAAATAGACCCCATCTAGCTAATCAGTAACTGTCACACCTAGAATACATCCACAAGTGCCTTTCCTGTTTGTTTCAATTCAATTGTTATGTGTGTGTCGGTTTGATTATACAGCAAGTGGGTTGTTCATTAGAGTGTGTGTGTGTGTGTGTGTGTGAGTGTGAGTACCAAATGTCCTCAGAAGAATAGTAAAGCAGCTGCAATTCAGAGAAGGGAGGACAGTTTGCCAGTCCTCACTATTTTAGGCTTAGGGGTTAGGCTTAAGGTTAGGGTTAGGCTTAAGGTTAGGGTTAGGTTTAAGGTTAGGCTTAGGGTTAGGTTTAAGGTTAGGCTTAGGGAAAATATCATTTGGAATGGGAATCAATTGTTGGATCCCCAAAAAGTCCTCACAAGTATTGTAAGACATATCTGTGTGTGTTAGTGTGACTCCTCCCCCTCTGTGTGTCACCAGGTAGAGTGGTCCCCAGGTAAAGCCCTCCTATGAGGTGAGGTTAAGGTGACCCCTGACCCCGCTCACACAGCGCCCCTCCACCAGGCAGCAGGACTAAGGGATGTCACGGGGCTTCCTGCTGCTCACGCTGCTCACAGTCTTCTCCAGCATCCAAGTGAGGCCGGAACACACACACAAACACACACACACACACACACACACACACACACACACACACACACACACAGGCAGGCAGACACAGAAGAACACCCAATAACCACGACATTACGCAACACTCCACCTTGGATGCTTTTGAAGTGGAATTCATTGACCTTCTCTGGAAGCTAATTGACACGTTGGATCCGTCTAAGGATTCCATTCATTGTCCTGTCAACAGAATGCAGCCTAGCAGTGAGTCCCTCTGTAGGGAAACATTCAGACATGGGAAGCCAGCCACCCCAGTCCTGTAAGTGACTGGTGTTTAGAGTGTTGGGGAGAGACATGTGTTTTTACATGGCAGAAGGACCCTCTGAGAACGGGCCCTGTGTGGCAGACAGTGATGTGGTCTAAACACTTTCCGTCTCTCTGCCTGTCTGTCTCTCCGTCTCTCTGTCTGTCTGTCCCCCAGGTTTCCCTGGCTATCTGTTTACTGACTGTCTGTCTGTCCCCCAGGTGTCCCTGGCTATCTGTTTACTGACTGTCTGTCTGTCCCCCAGGTGTCCCTGGCTATCTGTTTACTGACTGTCTGTCTGTCCCCCAGGTGTCCCTGGCTATCTGTTTACTGACTGTCTGTCTGTCCCCAGGTGTCCCTGGCTATCTGTTTACTGACTGTCTGTCCCCCAGGTGTCCCTGGCTATCTGTTTACTGACTGTCTGTCTGTCCCCCAGGTGTCCCTGGCTATCTGTTTACTGACTGTCTGTCTGTCCCCAGGCGTCCCTGGCTATCTGTTTACTGACTGTCTGTCTGTCCCCCAGGTGTCCCTGGCTATCTGTTTACTGACTGTCTGTCTGTCCCCAGGTGTCCCTGGCTATCTGTTTACTGACTGTCTGTCTGTCCCCAGGTGTCCCTGGCTATCTGTTTACTGACTGTCTGTCTGTCCCCCAGGTGTCCCTGGCTATCTGTTTACTGACTGTCTGTCTGTCCCCAGGAGTCCCTGGCTATCTGTTTACTGACTGTCTGTCTGTCCCCCAGGTGTCCCTGGCTATCTGTTTACTGACTGTCTGTCTGTCCCCAGGTGTCCCTGGCTATCTGTTTACTGACTGTCTGTCTGTCCCCAGGTGTCCCTGGCTATCTGTTTACTGACTGTCTGTCTGTCCCCCAGGTGTCCCTGGCTATCTGTTTACTGACTGTCTGTCTGTCCCCAGGTGTCCCCAGCTAAGCCATTAAAGGCGTTGATGCAGAGATGGGTGATGTACACGGAGGAGTGTAGCCGCAATAACAGCAGAGAACCACCGCTCACTGGTGAGAAACACATGCACACGCCTGCACGCACACTCACACCATAAACACTGTATAGCACTGTGCATTATGGGAAGATGAAGGTCCTCCGTTCTCCTCTCCCGGTGAGGGTCGGCTGTGGCAGTAGATATATGTATATCTTTCATTCCAGGAAGATATTCCCTCCCCTTCACAGATCTGATTGGACAGGATGTGTTCTGATCTACAGTAATTGTTTCCCCCAGGTGTGGTGTGAAACAGGACATTTGACATGTAAGATAGAGATGGAGGGACAGAGGAATGAAGGGACAGAGGGACAGAAGGATAGAGGGACAGAAGGATAGAGGGACAGAAGGATAGAGGGACAGAAGGATAGAAGGATAGAGGGACAGAGGGACAGAGAGATGGAGGGACATAGAGATGGAGGGACATAGAGATGGAGGGACATAGAGATGGAGGGACATAGGGATGGATGGACAGAGGGACAGAGAGATGGAGGGACATAGAGATGGAGGGACAGTGGGATAGCTGGACAGAGAGATGGAGGGACAGTGGGATAGATGGACAGAGGGACAGAGAGATGGAGGGACAGAGAGATGGAGGGACAGAGAGATGGCGGGACAGAGAGATGGAGGGACATAGAGATGGAGGGACATAGAGATGGAGGGACAGAGAGGTGGAGAGACAGAGAGGTGGAGGGACATAGAGATGGAGGGACAGTGGGATAGATGGACAGAGAGATGGAGGGACAGTGGGATAGATGGACAGAGGGACAGAGAGATGGAGGGATGGAGGGACAGAGGGATGGAGGGACAGAGGAGGGACAGAGGGATGTAGGGACAGAGGAGGGACAGAGGGATGGAGGGACAGAGGGATGGAGGGACAGAGGGGGGACAGAGGGATGTAGGGACAGAGGAGGGACAGAGGGACAGAGGGATGGAGGGACAGAGGGACGGGGGTACAGAGGGACAGAGGGATGGAGGGACAAATGAGGGACAGAGGAGGGACAGAGAGATGGAGGGACAGGGGGACACAGTGATGGAGATAAAGAGATGTGCTGTAACTGTTCCCTGTAGGTGTTGTGTGTAACAGGACCTTTGACATGTATGCCTGCTGGCCCGATGGACTCCCCAACACTACTGTCAGTGTATCCTGTCCCTGGTACCTGCCCTGGCACCACAAAGGTGAAGGTTGATGCTGATTGGTTGGTTGGTTGATTGATGAATTGATTGATTGGTTGGTTGATTGGTGAATAGCTTGTGTATCACGTTCAATAAATACCAAATTCAGTCAAATATCTGAAACTTCTGTCAAGTTAGTGTGAAGGGTAACAAGTATGCTTGGGTCAGTGAGTGACAGTCTATCTGTATGTGTATCTGTTCCAGTCCAGCATGGTTGGGTGTACAGGGAGTGTGATGCGGACGGCCAGTGGGTTCCCCAGAAGAACACTAGCGAGTGTGATGCTAATGATCCTGCTCAGGTGAAAATGATGTGTCTCTTGTGAGTGAGGCTTGGAAATGCTGTGGATAAAATATATGATATAGACATGATGGAAAGGATGTATAGAATTGATTCATGTTTTTCATCAGTGTGCGTGTACTGAGGAGTGTAGGCTAAATGTACAGACCATTCAGAAAGTATTTAGACCCCCTAAATTTTTCCACATTTTCCGACGTTACAGCCTTATTCTAAAATGGATTCAATATTTTTTTTCCCTCATCAATCTGCACACAATACCCCATAATGACAAAGTAAAAACAGGATTTTAGAAATGTTTGCTAATTTATAAAATAACAACTTATATATCAAATTTACATAAGAATTCAGACCCTTTGGCAGCGATTACAGCCTTGAGTCTTCTTGGGTATTTTATTTTACCTTTATTTAACTAGGCAAGTCAGTTAAGAACAAATTCTTATTTACAATGACGGCCTACCAAAAGGCAAAAGGTGTAACGCGGGTCGTACAAAGGAGACCAAGGCGCAGCGTGTGAAGTGCTCATATTTAACTTTAATGAAACACTATAACAAAATAACAAAAACGACCATCAACAGTTCTGTCAGGTGAACATACACTAAACAGGAAACAACTACCCACAAACAACAGGAAAAACACCCCTACTAAATATGACCTCCAATTAGAGGCAACGAGGAACAGCTGCCTCCAATTGAAGGTCAACCCAATAAACCTCAACCTAGAAATAGACAAACTAGAAATCCAACAGACATAGAAAATATAGAACAAACACAAAAATACCCCTGTCACGCCCTGACCACTCTACCATAGAAAATAACAACTTATATTGGTCAGGACGTGACAGTACCCCTCCCCCCAAAGGTGCAGACTCCGAATGCAAACTAAACAAAAAAAAACACAAAAACAACCCCAAAACAAAAAAACCAAAAAACACAAAGGGAGGGTAGGGTAGGTGAAAAAATGTCTATGGCGGCGGCTCTGGTTCCGGGCGTAGTACCCCCACCGCCCGCTGATCCCCCCCGCTTCTGTTTGTCCGGATGAACCAGACCATGGATCATCTTCGGAGGCTTCGGACCGCCAACCGCCGCCGAAGACTCTGGGCTAAAAGCTGCCGCCGAAGACTCCGGGTTGCAGACCACCGCCGAAGGTGGTGCGCACTGGAGGGAGACTGCGAGGAGCAGGAATCGGTCTCACCGGACTGGGAAGACGCACTAAGGGCCGAGTGCTCACAGCAGGCACTGGCTGTACCGGGTTATGGATGCGCACTGGAGGGAGAGAGCGAGGAGCAGGAAATCGGTCTCACCGGACTGGGAAGATGCACTAATGGCCGAGTGCTCACAGCAGGCACTGGCTGTACCGGGTTATGGAGGCGCACTGGAGGGCTAGTGCGGGGAGCAGGAACTGGACGTACTGGGCTGGGCAGGCGCACTGGAGGCCTGGTGCGTGGGGCTGGCTTTGGAGGCGAAAGACTAGTAACACAACCTCAGGGCGAGTGTGGGGAGCAGGAACAGGACGCACTAATGGTCGAGTGCCCACAGCAGGCACTGGACGAACTGGATTATGGAGACGTACCGGAGAGAGTGTGCGAGAGGCAGGCACATGCTCACCACAATAAGCACGGGGAGTTGGCTCAGGGAACACCCCTGGCCCAGCCAAACTACCCGTGTGCCCCCCCAAAAAAAATGTTTTGGGGCTGCCTCTCGTTCTTACCCGGTAGGCTCCGATACCTCTCAATGACTTGCCCCCAAGTCCAGTTTCTCCTCTCCATCCATTCCAAGTATGACCAGGTTTCCATCTCTGCCTGGGCACGCCGCTTGATCCAGTCATGGTGGGTAGTTCTGTAATGCAGGTCGTACAAAGGGGACCAAGGCGCGGGTGTGAAGTGCTCATATTTAACTTTAATGAAACACTATAACAAAATAACAAAAATGACCGTCAACAGTTCTGTCAGGTGAACATACACTAAACAGGAAACAACTACCCACAAACAACAGGAAAAACACCCCTACTAAATATGATCTCCAATTAGAGGCAACGAGGAACAGCTGCCTCCAATTGAAGGTCAACCCAATAAACCCCAACCTAGAAATAGACAAACTAGAAATCCAACATAGACATAGAAAACATAGAACAAACACAAAAACACCCCCTGTCAGTTTGAATGAAGATTAAACTGTCAGGTTGAGTGTTTGTTGCAGCTCGTTCCAGTCGCTAGCTGCAGTGAACTGAAAAGACGATGTTACAAGGTATGACGCTACAAGTTTGGCACACTTGTATTTGGGGAGTTTCTCCAATTCTTCTCTGCAGATCCTCTCAAGCTCTGTCAAGATGGATGAGGAGCGTTGCTGCACAGCTATTTTCAGGTCTCTCCGGAGATATTCGATCGGGTTCAAATCAGGGCTCTGGCTGGGCCACTCAAGGACATTCAAGATTTTACAAACAGCCACTCCTGTGTTGTCTTGGCTGTGTGCTTAGGGTCGTTGTCCTGTTGGAAGGTGAACCTTCTACCCAGTCTGAGGGCCTGAGCTCTCTGGAGCAGGTTTTCATCAAGGATCTCTGTACTTTCCTCCATCTTTCCCTCGATCCTGACTAGTGTCCGATTTTTTGCCACTGAAAAACATCCCCACAGCCTGATGCTGCCACCACCATGCTTCACCGTAGGGGTGGTGGCAGGTTTCCTCCAGATGTGACACTTGGCATTCAGGCCAAAGAGTTCAATCTTGGTTTCATCAGGCCAGAGAATATTGTTTCTCATGGTTTGAGAGTCCTTTAGGTGCCTTTGGGCAAACTCCAAGTGGGCTGTCATGTGCCTTTTAATGACGAGTGACTTCCGTCTGGCCACTCTACCATAAAGGCCTGATTGGTGGAGAGCTGCAGTGATGGTTGTCTTTCTGGAAGGTTCTCGGATCTCCACAGAGGAACTCTGGAGCTCTATCAGAGTACCATCTGCTTCTTGGTCACCTCCCTGACCAAGGCCCTTCTCGCCCGATTGGCCGGGCGGCCAGCTCTAGGAAGAGTCTTGGTGGTTCCAAACTTCTTCCATTTAAGAATGATGGAGCCCACTGTGTTCTTGGGGACCTTCAAACCTGCAGACATTTTTTGGTACCCTTCCCCAGATCTGTGCCTCGACCCAATCCTGTCTTGGAGCTCTACGGACAATTCCTTCAACCTCATCGCTAGGTTTTTGCTCTGACATGCACTGTCAACTGTGGGACATTATATAGACAGGTGTGTGCCTTTCCAAATCATGTCCAATCAATTGAATTTACCACAGATGGACTCCAATCAATGGAAACAGGATGCACATGAGCTCAATTTCGAGTCTCATAGCAAAGGGTCTGAATACTTATGTAAATGTAATATTTCTGTTGTATATCTTTAATACATTTGCAAGAAATTGTAAGAACCAGTTTTTTCTTCGTCATTATGGGGTATTGTGTGTAGATTGATGAGGAAAACATTTAATTTAATAGAAGCTGTAATGTAACAAAATGTGGAAAAAGCCAAGAGTTCTGAATGCTTTCTGAATGCAATGTTTGTTATTGTTTCTGTGTGTGTGTCTGTGTGTGTGTGTAGCCTCACTATGGTCAGATCCTCAAGAAGTTCCAGACCATGTACACCGTGGGCTACTCTCTGTCTCTGGGGGCTCTGGTGTTAGCGCTCGGAGTCCTGATCACTTTCAGGTAACACACACACACACACGTACACAGAGAGAGAGAGAGACACACACACACCACACAGAGACACACACAAACACTGAGACAGCCTTTGGGGCTCTGGTGTTAATGCTTGGCACCATGATCAGGTTGCCTTCACCTCATGACCGTAAAGAGGAAGGAAAGACACAGACAGACAGACAGACAGACAGACAGACAGACAGACAGACAGACAGACAGACAGACAGACAGACAGACAGACAGACAGACAGACAGACAGACAGACAGACAGACAGACAGACAGACAGACAGACACATGACCTCTCAGCCACCCACCATGTCCTCTCAGCCACCCACCATGTCCTCTCAGCCACCCACCATGTCCTCTCAGCCACCCACCATGTCCTCTCAGCCACCCACCATGTCCTCTCAGCCACCCACCACTCTTCATTGAGGTAGAAAGGTGTATATTTATTGTCAATTAAACATTTTTGTTATGAATAGAGAGAGAGAGATCAGCTCTAATAACGTAAAACCTTGGCCACGTCAGTGAAGCAAGGTAGCTCCACTGACCTTAACGTTTGGCCACCTATTGACAGTAACCATACAGATATACATATTCTAATTCCATTTCTTTAACCTTTAATCTTTGTTATATTACCTCTGTTGTAGTTGACATCCCCCTAACAGGAAGCACACTGCCCCCCCCCCCCCCCCCCCCCCTTACAGGAAGCTCCACTGTATGAGGAACAACATCCACATGAACTTGTTTGCATCCTTCATCCTGCGTGCTCTGTCCATTCTGATAAAGGACGCCATGTTGGAGGCTCCCAGCGTCAACATCGGACAGGACCAGGACATTACACACTATGAGGTGGAGTGGCTCGTCAACAATGAGGTGTGTTTTTGTTGTTGTCTGAAAGGGTCGTGGTCAAAAGTAGTGCCGTTCAACAACAAGGTGGGTGTGTTGGGTTGAGTTGACCAGGGTGAGGTAAAGTGGCAGGTCAACAACAAGGTGGGAGTGTTGGGTTGAAAGGACCAGGGTGAGGTAAAGTGGCAGGTCAACAACAAGGTGGGAGTGTTGGGTTGAAAGGACCAGGGTGAGGTAAAGTGGCAGGTTAACAACAAGGTGAGAGTGTTGGTGTAGTGGCTTCCTTTCCTCTTTACCATAGCCACTGCCCAAGCCTGAAGCGGGGTTGTTTGGTACGCATACAGTCCACACTCAAGGTTTCCAAACAGCCAAACATTCAATGTGATCCAGGGATATGGTGCAACAAAAATGTTTATTCTTCTTATATCTAACAGGAAAATGATTATCCAATCAACTTAAAACATAGATTACTTGATATGGAAAATACAGAATATGACCTGTCTGTATGGTCAAAAAACTATACCGCTCCCGCGTCTAGCAAGGACTCCTCCCCCCGAAGGCCCAACTACCTGCCTTTATCCTAACACACTTACCGCAGTATAATGAATGGGCAAGAGGGGGGGACAAAAACTAAGTTACACTAACAACAAATGAATACATCTCAAATCAGGTAAATATAAATCATAAAAGGTACGTACCTAATATTTTATCATATACACTCATAATTACACAAATATACATGGAGCTCTGAATGTTCGGTCTTTTATACAAATATGTCCAAATCGGCCCTAACATACCGGCCACTAATTGTTGACAGCACTGAATGGACAACAATTACTTAATATTCAAACGTAGAGCCAATACACAAAACATTCTATACTAGAGCACTATTACAGTTCATAGCTATATACAAATATAAAAGGTGCCATATAGGAAAATAGTCCGTAGATCTCAGTCTGAGTTGAAGTGTTCAACTTCCAAAAATGTCAAGAGTATGACGTCCAAAAAATGTATGACTACGACATCAAAGAATGTAAGAGTACAACATCAACGAATCAGAGGTGCACGTGATTCAAAGATGGAGCACTGTGTATGTGTGTGGGTGTGTGTGTGTGTGTCTCACTCACTCCGCCGCCTCCAGGAGCAGACAGAGTTTATTGATAGGTCTCTGTAAGATATTGGTCTTGGTCTTAACCATGACGCTCCGGACAAGACCTTTGGCCCCTGGCAAAGCCTCCACCACACGCCCCATTAGCCAAGAGTTCCTAGGGGCGGTGTCGTCGACGATGACCACAAGGTCACCAGGACTGAAGTTTCTCTTAATTTTGTTCCACTTGTTCCGCTCCTGCATAAGTGGAAGATACTCCCTGATCCATCTCTTCCAGAAGAGGTCAGTAATATATTGTACTTGCTTCCATCTCCTTCGTGAGTATAGGTCGCTTCTCTGGAATAGTCCTGGTGGCAGGACTGGCTTTGCTTTCAGATGAAGCAGATAGTTCGGAGTCAGGGGTTCTAGATCATTAGGGTCATTTGTTACAGTTGTGATTGGTCTGTCGTTCATGATTGCCTCAACTTCACACAAGGCTGTCTGCAAAGCCTCATCATCCAGTACTTGCTCTTTAAGGACTGAATAGAGGATCTTTTTCACCAGTCAGATCAACCTCTCCCATACCCCCCCATGGTGGGCTCCAGAGGGAGGATTGAATGACCATGTCACTCCTTCCTTCAGTAATTCAATTTGAATCTTGTTGTGATCCAGCTCTTTTAGAGCTTCTCCTAGCTCTCTGTGTGTTCCAACAAAGTTGGTGCCATTGTCTGTTCTGATACTTGTGACTGGGCCCCTTCGACAGATGAACCTGCGCAGGGCATTGATGCAGGAATCAGTATCCAGATAACTAGCAACTTCTAGATAGACAGCTCGACTCACAAGGCAAGTAAAGATCACACCATACTGCTTCACATGAACGCGGCCTCGCTTCACCTCTATGGGGCTGAAGTAATCTATGCCCACATGGGTGAAAGGCGGCAAATCAGGTGACACCCGATCTTGTGGAAGGTCGGCCATCTTCTGTTCTCCAGCTCTAGCTTGCATCCGCCTGCAGAAGACACAGCTCTTAAGGATCTTCCTTGCTAAGGAGTTGGCACAGGGTATCCAATATCGCTGGCGAAGTCTAGAAAGCATGTGACCTCTCCCAGAGTGGCCAACCTGCTCATGGATGTGGAGTAAGATCAGTCTGGAGATGTAGGAGTCTTTGGGTAGGATCATAGGATTCTTTAGTTCCGTAGGCATAGCAGCTTTGCTTAACCTTCCTCCCACTCTCAGAATGCCATTGTCAACAATTGGATCAAGCTTACAGACTGAGCCATTTCTCTTGGCACATTGTTTTCCTTTCACAACTAGTGCAATTTCTTGTTTAAAGTGCTGTCGTTGCTCAAATCGAATGATGGCCTTTTCTGCTTCATCTAGGTCATCCACAGACAGACATTCTTTTCCAAATGTCAGTTTGAACTTGTCAATTTGTTCCTTCAGTGAGTTTGTCAGACTCTGATCTGAACCTGGATCAGTTTGTGTGAGAACTTTCCTTTTCTGGCTTAACTGTAGAAGAAGTCTCTTCAGTTTCAGCATCCAGGCAACTGCTTTCTTCAAGCTGTTCCATGTTGAATAGTACTCGATCAGTTTGCTGGTCGGACTCTTTTCTTCCACACATGTACTGTTTACGATGACGTCTTTTCTCACCTCTGGATCATCTGAAGGGATGGAGCCAAGCTCCTCGGGGACTTTTGGCCATTGTGTTTCTGTTTTCTCCAGGAATTCTGGTCCTTTGCGCCATCTCTTGGAGTTCAGGAAAATTTCAACATGTAATCCTCTTGAAGCATCATCAGCTGGGTTGTGTTTGGAGTACAAATACCTCCACTGTTTTGCTTTCGATAGGTCACGGATCATAGCAACCCTATTAGCCACAAAGGTATGGAATCTCTTGGTATCGTTGTGGATGTATTTTAGCACAGACTGGCTGTCTGTCCAGAAAGTTGACTCCTCAAGTTCAATCTGGAGCTCCAACCTTAACATCCTGTCCACTCTCACTGCCAATGTTGCTGCAGCAAGTTCCAGTCTGGGGATCGTCATCTGCTTGAGTGGAGTGACCCTTGATTTCCCCAGTATGAATGCAATGTGGACCTTTCCCATACCGTTTGTGAACCTAAGGTAGCTTGCGGTGCCATAACCTTGCTCACTTGCGTCACCGAAGTGATGCAGCTGTGTGGTCTTGACTTGACCAAAGTTCTCAGGCATCATACACATGTCTATCTGGAATCTGGAAAGCTGGTCTAGCTCTGAGAGCCATCTCTTCCATGAAAGAGAGTGTTCTTCGGGGATGACTTCGTCCCATCCACACTTTAGCTTGCAGAGCACTTGAAGAATTTGCTTTGCCTTTAATACGAATGGGGCGAGGAAACCTAATGGATCATAAACAGAGCTGACAGTAGAGAGAATATCTCTTCTTGTAAGGGGTCTGTTCTTGACAATGACTCTTTCAATGTTCCATCGGATTCCAAGTGCTCTTTCAACAGGCAGCTTTTCTCTGTCCAGGTCCAGTTCTTTTATCTGCTTGGCTTTGTGTTCATCAGGGATAGAAGCCAGCACAGCACGGCTGTTGCCGACCCACTTGGTCAATTTCAACCCACCCTGAGAGCACACATCCCTGAGGTTTTTTTGTGAGAGCTATGGCTTGTTCTTCTGTGGCCACTGACTTGAGGCAGTCATTAACATAGAAGTTGGACTTGACTGTTTGAATCACCTCTTCATCGTACCTCTCACAGTTGTCTTCTGCAGTCTTTCGTAGTGCAAAATTTGCACAACTTGGAGAGGATATAGCACCAATAAGATGTACTGTCATTCTGTACTCCTCCAATCTTTTGTTAGTGTCACCATCCGGCCACCATAGGAATCGCAGGAAGTCTAAGTCATCTTCATGGACACGTACTTGATGGAACAGTCCTTCGATGTCTGCCATCATGGCAATGTGCTCTTGCCGAAATCTTAGCAAGACTCCTATAAGCGTGTTTGCCAGGTCAGGGCCTTGAAGGAGTTCACTGTTAACTTACATCTAGACGTTCCGCTAGCGGAACACCTGCTCCAATATCCAATGATGGGCTTGGCGCGAAATACAAACTCCTCTAAAATCCGAAAACGTCAATTTTTCAAACATATGACTATTTTACAGCATTTTAAAGACAAGACTCTCGTTAATCTAATCACACTGTCCGATTTCAAAAAGGCTTTACAGCGAAAGCAAAACAGATTATGTCAGCAGAGTACCCAGCCAGAAATAATCAGACACCCATTTTTCAAGCTAGCATATAATGTCACAAAAACACAGCTAAATGCAGCACTAACCTTTGATGATCTTCATCAGATGACAACCCTAGGACATTATGTTATACAATGCATGCATGTTTTGTTCAATCAAGTTCATATTTATATCAAAAACCAGCTTTTTTACATTAGCATGTGACGTTCAGAACTAGCATACCCCCCGCAAACATCCGGTGAATTTACTAAATTACGCACGATAAACGTTCACAAAAAACATAACAATTATTTTAAGAATTATAGATACAGAACTCCTCTATGCACTCGATATGTCCGATTTTAAAATAGCTTTTCGGTGAAAGCACATTTTGCAATATTCTCAGTAGATAGCCCAGCCATCACGGCTAGCCATTTAGACACCGACCAAGTTTAGCCCTGACCAAACTCCGATTTACTATTACAAAAGTTTGATTACCTTTGTTGTCTTCGTCAGAATGCACTCCCAGGACTGCTACTTCAATAACAAATGTTGGTTTGGTCCAAAATAATCCATCGTTATATCCAAATAGCGGCGTTTTGTTTGTGCGTTCAAGACACTATCCGAAGTGTAAATAAGGGTCACGAGCATGGCGCAATTCGTGACAAAAGATTTCTAAATATTCCATTACCGTACTTCGAAGCATGTCAACCGCTGTTTAAAATCAATTTTTATGCCATTTTTCTCGTAAAAAAAGCGATAATATTCCGACCGGGAATCTGCGTTTAGGTAAACAGACGAAAGAAAACAAAGCATTCTGTCGACGCTGGCACGAGCCTGAGTCTCACAGTACTGTAACCAGCCACTACCCAAACGCGCTACTTTTTTTCAGCCAGAGCCTGCAAAGCCACGATTCAGCTTTTTGCCGCCTTCTGAGAGCCCATGGGAGCCGTAGGAAGTGTCACGTAACAGCAGAGATCCTCTGTAATGGATAGAGATAATCAAGAAGGGCAAGAAATTGTCAGACAGGGCACTTCCTGCATGGAATCTTCTCAGGTTTTGGCCTGCCAAATGAGTTCTGTTATACTCACAGACACCATTCAAACAGTTTTAGAAACCTTGGAGTGTTTTCTATCCAAAGCTAATAATTATATGCATATTCTAGTTTCTGGGCAGGAGTAATAATCAGATTAAAATCAGGTATGTTTTTTATCCGGCTGTGAAAATACTGCCCCCTAGCCATAACAGGTTAAGAGATGTACCTTTATAGGATGATGAACAGTCAAACACCACTCGTATTGTTCCTTTGCGCTTATGGTGAACGCCATAGTGTGGTATGTACCATACCTTGCCTTTCTTTCTGAGAAGCTGTTCTTGTGCTACCTTCTCGGCATAACCTTTTGTTATCATCTCTTCCATGAAGCCTTTGTACTCTGCAGCATAACCTTCATCCTTTTTAAACTTCCTGATGATATTTAGAGCCCGCTGCTTTGCCACGTCACGATTGTTCGGCAGGACTACCTGTTTGTTGCGAAAGGGCAACAGTAAGTAGTAGTGACGGTCTTTGAGGGTTATGGAGCTTGATACTATCTCCATAAACTTACGATCCTCAGCTGACATCTCACTTTTCTCTTCATACTCTCTCTCTCAGGGAAGTCATGGTTGTATTGATTTACAAGAAGAACCCCCAGGTCGGCCATTGAGATACGATTGGCCATCACCGTAGGACATCCAGATTCCTCTGCCATGGTACAATTGTTAAGAGGACCGTTCATCACCCATCCAAAGATGGTTTTCACTGCATACGGTCCGTTGCCTTGGCTATTTATGATTTGCCAGGGTTCCATTGCCTTTGGAGCATTTACGCCAATCAGGAGTTCGACGTCGGCATCGATTTCCTTCAACTGAACCTCTTTCAGGTATGGCCACCTTTTGTGATCTTTCTGAGTGGGAATGTTCTCTCGTCACTGGGATCTTATTTTGGGTGTAGACCTTTGGTAATGCAAGAAATGTGTTGCCTTCCACGTTTTTAATCTCTAATCCAGATATCTCAAAGCTCTTGGTAGGACTGTCCTGCCCCATTGTGCGTAGCAGAATTTCAGTCTCACTGCATTTAGCATTCAGCTGCCTCATGAGTCTTTCCGTACAAAATGTTGCCGAGCTACCAGAATCGAGAAATGCATAGGTTAACACAGACTTGCTTCCATTTGCCACCTTTACTTGAACTGGCACAATTGCAAGTGCACAATCTGTACCGGCCCCGGTATCTTCACCAGCTTCCAGTGAGACAAGAGCACTGCTGACAGTCTCCTCCCGCTTTACTGCTACACCACTCATATCTGCCTTTTGAGATCTAAATCTCTCTCTTCCTTCAATGTGCAGGATAGTGGGGTGCTTTCTTTGACAGCTCTGACAGGTCATCCTTCTTTTACATTCTTTGCTTAAGTGTCCTCTCATCAAACAGCCAAAACAAAGGCATTTTGATCTCAGAAACTCAACCTTGGATTCGTGTGGCTGTGCCTTCACCTGTTGGCAGTCGACCAATAAATGCTCTCCAGCACAAAATACGCATGAGGTACTGGGAGCGTCAGAAGGGTAGGTGCCTGGTCTCTTTACTTTTAATGTTTTTGACTCTGAAAAACCTCTAAAAGAACAATCTGCCACTACAGCTACTGCAGTGGCATTGCTGCTTCCCCTACTCTTGGACTTGAACTGCTGTTTAAAGTCAGCTTCTGTTCTGGTTTTTAAAAACTTTTTGTTGGACAGGGGATCTTGAATATCTCCATACAATGGATCCTGCAGTATTTTGGCCTGTTTTTCCATGAACCTCACAAGGTCACTGAACTGGGCCCTCAGGTGTCTTCTCTCTAAAATATCACATGCCGCAGACCTCCATTTTTCCCTTAGTTTGTAGGGAAGTTTTGACATGATCAACTTTATGTTGGAGGGACGATTAAGCTCTTCCATGTTCTGTAGGTCTTGCATAGCGTTACAGCAACCTCTAAGATAGAGTGCATAGCCACCCAGTCCCTTTCCATCATCCGGTTTGATGTTTGTCCAGTTCCAAGCTTTTTCCATGTAAGCAGTGGTGACTTTGATTTCATTGCCAAAGTGTTCCTTTAACAACCTCTTAGCCTCTGCATAGCCTCTTCTGGCTTCCATATGCAGACAACTACGTACCAGATCCTTGGGCTGACCAGTGGTGTACTGTTCCAGGTAATAGAGCCTATCCTGGTGACTGCTTGTCTTATCTTCTATACCATGTTCAAATGCACGCATGAATGGCCTAAAGTTTAGAGGATCACCGTCAAACATAGGTATCTTCCTAACAGGGAGTGTGGCCTGTTTGTGCTGTAGTACAAGGAGGTCAGCAATTTCATTCTGCCTTTGCATGACAGTAGAGAGGTTATCATGGCTGGCATTATCGCTGATACCCGCAGTGTTGATTCTGTGTTGATTGCTAGACCTTGCTGTTGGCTGCTGAAGGGTGTGGTTCATGACTGTTTTCTGAATAGGTTTTGATGGCTTTGTTGTCGGTTGTTGTAAAACCCTTTGTAGTGGGGTCTTTGGAACTGCAGCTAATGCAGCAAACTCAACAGGTGATGGTTCAGGTTCCTCATAGACCTCAGGTACATGGTTCTCAAAATAAGAGTTCATTCCATCTTCTTGGCTTAGTAAATGGGCTGCCACAGCATGGGATTGAGAAGTTGACTCAACACTCTCCAGGACCTTCAGTTTGGCATTATATGCTGCTATGTCCATTTCCAGGGCCATTTTCTCCATCCTAACATTCAGTTGAGCTTTCTGTTGTTCCAGTTGAGCTTTCTCCAGTTCCAGTGTATGCTTGTCCTGTAATGATGCTTGGCGAGCTAGTAGAGCTGCTCGTTCTGCCTCAGCTTTTAGGCGTGCAGAGGACACTGAGGAAGCCGTCTTAGAATACTTTGTTTTACTTGAAGTTTTTGACACATTGGAAATGCTGTCGTGTGGTTCAATGAGCGTTTGTGGCTCAACTTCAGCTTTTTTCCATATTTCCACCTCTTTCAGGAAATGTTCATAAGTTGTCATTCTTGGTTGATAATAGTTCATGCTCTCCTGGTCCTGTTCCTCCTCTGTGACCAGCTCTAGCACAGATTCATGAGCATTCTTAACCTCTATGGGCTAGGTGGGACGCTAGCGTCCCCCCCGTGGTGCACTCCATCAACAGCAGGTGCATTTCAAGAGCGGCAAATTTGAATCCAAATAAATGTCAAATTTCAAATTTTTCAAACATACAACTATTTTACACCCTTTGAAAGATAAACATCTCCTTAATCTAACCACGTTTTACGATTTCAAAAAGGTTTTACGGCGAAAGCATAAATTTAGAGTATGTTAGGACAGTACATTTACAAGAGTTGTGTGTAATGTTTTGTCAATTCAAAGACAGGGTCACCAAAACCATAAAACCAGCTAAAATGATGCACTAACCTTTTACAATCTCCATCAGATGACACTCCTAGGACATTATGTTAGACAATGCATGCATTTTTAGTTCTATCAAGTTCATATTTATATCCAAAAACAGCGTTTTACTATGGCATTGATGTTGAGGAAATCGTTTCCCTCCAATAACCGGCAGTCAAGTCAACACCACAAATTAAATCATTAAAATTAGAAAACATTGGTAAAATATTATATTGTCATTTAAAGAATTATAGATTTACATCTCTTGAATGCAATCAACTTGCCAGATTTAAAAATAACCTTACTGGGAAATCACACTTTGCAATAATCTGAGCACTGCGCCCAGAAAAATACGCGTTGCGATACAGACTAGACGTCATGTTGGGGAGATCTAAAATCGAAAATACTATGTAAATAATCCATTACCTTTGATTCTCTTCATCAGATGTCACTTCCAGGTATCACAGGTCCATAACGAATGTAGTTTTGTTCAAAAAAGCTCATCATTTATGTCCAAAAATCTCCGTCTTGTTAGCACATGATCTAAGCCAGCCGGACTTCTCGTCATGAACGAGGGGAAAAAATATATTTACGTTCGTTCAAACATGTCAAACGTTGTATAGCATAAATCATTAGGGCCTTTTTTAACCAGAACATGAATAATATTCAAGGTGGACGAATGCATACTCTTTTATAACGTATTGGAACGAGGGTACCCAACATGAACTCGCGCGCCAGGTGTCTAATGGGCCATCATCGTTCCATGGCTCTTGTTCGGTCAGATCTCCCTCCAGAAGACTCAAAACACTTTGTAAAGGCTGGTGACATCTAGTGGAAGCAATAGGAAGTGCCAAAATATTCCTCAGCCCCTGTGTTTTTCAATGGGATAGGTTTAAAGGTAATAAATACAACACATCAGGTATCCACTTCCTGTCAGAAAATGTCTCAGGGTTTTGCCTGCCAAATGAGTTCTGTTATACTCACAGACACCATTCAAACAGTTTTAGAAACTTTAGAGTGTTTTCTATCCATATATAATAAGTATATGTATATTCTAGTTACTGGGTAGGATTAGTAACCAGATTAAATCGGGTACATTTTTTTTATCCAGCCATGCAAATACTGCCCCCTAGCCCTAACAGGTTAAAGTCATTGAGAACAGCATCAAATGCTTCAAGACTCTCATTCAGTTTCAATGTTTCCTCCATCAACAAGAAGGACTTTTATTTCATTCATTTTGCGTGTACACGCTCCAAGTTTGCCTCTCCGGGCTGCATAGAGTGAATTTAAATGCTCCTCTGCCCTCTCCAGTGGAGTCTTATTTGGGATTTCATCCTCCATCATTCACTTTTAGTTCACTCAATTTACAATGACACAGTTGTTGGTTTGATTGTTAAACGTAATGCCCCTTTAGACCTCCTTTAATGCTTTAAAACACAGTCATCCATTTCAGCATATTGACCCATTTTGAATTGAACGTGCAAGTTCGGCATTTTAGTTGCGTTTTAAACATTTCATCCCTTTATACGTTTTGTCCCTTTAATGAAGTTTGAACACGCAGTATCATTCGTTGCGTGGATGCATTGCATTTCCACGTTAGGCCAAATATTAGACATATGATTAGGTTACATTGTGCATAGGATCTCAGTGTTTCCAAACTTAAACTTAATTGTTTTCACAGCGCTGTGTTTTGAATTCCATTCCCAAGTTTATCAAACATTCCAATTATAAGCACATTTGCGCTTCCATAATATGCATGATCAAACGATCGCATTGAACAGGGCAGCTCATTCATTCGCAGTGGTTACTCACGGCTGGCGAATTCTAGGAGTTCAAGTCCTTCCAAACGAGCTGTCCTTATGGTACGAATGCACGTACAAATAGAACAATATCCAGTGTGTGTCCGAAACTGGAGATTTCCTTCCGATAGCAATCCTTCACAGAGTTTTTTGACTTGATTGTAGTGGCTTCCTTTCCTCTTTACCATAGCCACTGCCCAAGCCTGAAGCGGGGTTATTTGGTACGCATACAGTCCACACTCAAGGTTTCCAAAAAGCCAAACATTCAATGTGATCCAGGGATATGGTGCAACAAAAATGTTTATTCTTCTTATATCTAACAGGAAAATGATTATCCAATCAACTTAAAACATAGATTACTTGATATGGAAAATACACAATATGACCTGTCTGTATGTCTGTATGGTCAAAAAACTATACCGCTCCCGCGTCTAGCAAGGACTCCTCCCCCTGAAGGCCCAACTACCTGCCTTTATCCTAACACACTTACCGCAGTATAATGAATGGGCAAGAGGGGGGGACAAAAACTAAGTTACACTAACAACAAATGAATACATCTCAATCAGGTAAATATAAATCATAAAGGTACGTACCTAATATTTTATCATATACATTCATATTTACACAAATATACATGGAGCTCTGAATGTTCTGTCTTTTATACAAATATGTCCAAATCGGCTCTAACAGTTGGGTTGAGTTGACCAGGGTGAGGTAAAGTGGCAGGTTAACAACAAGGTGGGAGTGTTGGGTTGAAAGGACCAGGGTGAGGTAAAGTGGCAGGTCAATAACAAGGTGGGAGTGTTGGGTTGAGTTGACCAGGGTGAGGTAAAGTGGCAGGTAAACAACAAGGTGGGAGTGTTGGGTTGAGTTGACCAGGGTGAGGTAAAGTGGCAGGTTAACAACAAGGTTGGAGTGTTGGGTTGAAAGGACCAGGGTGAGGTAAAGTGGCAGGTCAACAAAAAGGTGGGAGTGTTGGGTTGAGTTGACCAGGGTGAGGTAAAGTGGCAGGTTGACAACAAGGTGGGAGTGTTGGGTTGAAAGGACCAGGGTGAGGTAAAGTGGCAGGTCAACAACAAGGTTGGAGTGTTGGGTTGAAAGGACCAGGGTGAGGTAAAGTGGCAGGTCAACAACAAGGTGGGAGTGTTGGGTTGAGTTGACCAGGGTGAGGTAAAGTGGCAGGTTAACAACAAGGTTGGAGTGTTGGGTTGAAAGGACCAGGGTGAGGTAAAGTGGCAGGTCAACAACAACGTGGGAGTGTTGAGTTGAGTTGACCAGGATTATAAGGGTTTGATTATAATTATAAGCATTGTTTAGCCATACTGGAGGATTATAAGGGCTTTGTTAAGTCATGAAACGTCTTTTTGTGTTGTGTCCTGTAGACGGCGGTGGGGTGTCGTATCGCCGTGGTGATGATGCAATACAGTATCATGGCTAACAGCTATTGGCTGCTGGTGGAAGGCATCTACCTCCACAACCTGCTGGTCATCACCGTGTTCACTGAGAGAAACTACTTCAACATCTACCTGTGTATCGGCTGGGGTGAGGAGGGGGAGGAGGGGGAGGAGGGGAAAGGGGAGGAGAGGGGTGGAGGTTGTGTATTTGTCGCAGCATAGCAACACATTATATACCAGAAGACAGAGCATTTGGTAATCTGTTTGGTAGCCAGACACCTGAGTAGATCTATTATAGATATAGTCAGTCTCAGGGTTAGGAAGTAGAGATATTATTGATATAGTCAGTCTCAGGGTTAGGAAGGAGAGATATTATAGATATAGTCAGTCTCAGGGTTAGGTAGTAGAGATATTAGAGATATAGTCAGTCTCAGGGTTAGGTAGTAGAGATATTATATATATAGTCAGTCTCAGGGTTAGGTAGTAGAGATATTATAGATATAGTCAGTCTCAGGTCAGGGTTAGGGAGTAGAGATATGAGAGATATAGTCAGTCTCAGGGTTAGGTAGTAGAGATATTATAGATATAGTCAGTCTCAGGTCAGGGTTAGGTAGTAGAGATATGAGAGATATAGTCAGTCTCAGGGTTAGGAAGTAGAGATATGAGAGATATAGTCACCCTCAGGGTTGGGTAGTAGAGATATGAGAGATATAGTCAGTCTCAGGGTTAGGTAGTAGAGATATGAGCGATATAGTCAGTCACAGGGTTAGGTAGTAGAGATATTATAGATATAGTCACCCTCAGGGTTGGGTAGTAGAGATATTATAGATATAGTCACCCTCAGGGTTAGGGAGTAGAGATATTATAGATATAGTCACCCTCAGGGTTGGGTAGTAGAGATATGAGAGATATAGTCAGTCTCAGGGTTAGGTAGTCTATGAGTTTTTGTCTTGGTGTGTTTAATGTGATTCTCTCTGCAGGTGCCCCGCTCATCTTCCTGGTGCCCTGGGTGATGGTGAAATACCTGTATGAAAATGAGGAGTAAGTTCTCAATGTGCCTGCATGCGTGTGTGAGTGAGTGCTTGCATTAGTGAGTGAATGCCTGCATGAGTGAGTGATTGCCTCCATGAGTGTGTGAGTGCCTGCATGCGTGAGTGTGTGCCTGCCCGGTGTATGAGTGCCTTCAAACGTGTGTCACTCTCTCTCTCCCTCACCTATGTTTCCCTGACCCAATTTCTATGACAGGAGAAAGGAGAGAAATTATGATACAAATAAACAAAATAACTTCTAGTTCAAACCAGTTCTGACTAGTACTAGTGGTGGTATAACTTCTAGTTCAAACCAGTTCTGACTAGTGCTACTGGTTCAAACCAGTTCTGACTAGTACTATTGGTGATTTAACCTCTAGTTCAAACCAGTTCTGACTAGTACTACTGGCGATGCAATGATGCAGGACTAATGACACCTCCAACACTTTTAGAGACAAGGAATAGAGAGGTCAGACAGCCTGCTCTCTCCAAGTGAAAATCCCTGCAGTGTTCCTTGGAGGATCTTGGTCAATTTAGCAGAAGACTATAGTCAATAGCTGGGACCTAAAACATTTAGCGTTTGACTGGAATGTCTGTTTTTAACACAGGCGGGTTAATAAACCAGGAAACCTCCTGTGATGTGTAATGGAACTTACGCTTCTATCACTTAGAACAGAGATGATTATACTCAGAGGACAGGAGAACATCCCCAAGAATATAAACTGTCTCTTACTGTCCTTAATCTTTTATTCAGAGTCCAACCTCTCCATTCTCTACTCTCTACGGGACTTTAGTACCCTACTGCATACTCTCTACTGTACTATAATACCCTACTGCATACTCTCTCATAGGGTTACTGTACTATAGTACCCTACTGCATACTCTCTCTTAGGAGTACTGTGCTATAGTACCCTACTGCATACTCTCTTAGGACTACTGTACTATAGTACCCTACTGCATACTCTCTCTTAGGACTACTGTACTATAATACCCTACTGCATACTCTCTCTTAGGACTACTGTACTATAGTACCCTACTGCATACTCTCTCTTAGGACTACTGTACTATAGTATCCTACTGCATACTCTCTCTTAGGACTACTATACTATAGTACCCTACTGCATACTCTCTCTTAGGACTACTGTACTATAGTACCCTACTGCATACTCTCTTAGGACTACTGTACTATAGTACCCTACTATATACACTCTCTACTGTACTATAATACCCTACTGCATACTCTCTCTTAGGACTACTATACTATAGTACCCTACTATATACTCTCTTAGGGTTACTGTACTATAGTACCTTATTATATATTCTCTTAGGACTACTGTATTATAGTACCCTACTATATATTCTCTTAGGGTTACTGTACTATAGTACCCTACTTCATACTCCTCATAGAGAACATAGTAGGTAGGAGTAGAGTGCTGGACTATAGCCGTACTGTTGACACCTTATGTATTTACATACAGCAAGACCTATATAAAGAGACTTGGTTCTCTTCTGTGTCCCTTTCCATCGTCCCTGGAGAGACAACAGTTTTATCTACAGCTCTCAGACCAGTAAGAGCCCCGATAACCTCACGTTTACAACTATTTAAAATGAGGAAGTGGTGTTGTCTTTCTTTCTACTACTACTACTACTACTGCTACTGTTACTACTACTACTACTACCACTACCGCTACTACTAATGCTACTGCTACTACTACTACTGCTACTACTACTACTACTACCAATACTACTACTACTGCTACTACTACTGCTGCTACTGCTACTACTACTACTTCTGCTAATGATAATAACAATATTTTTACTACTACTAATACTACTACTATTGCTACTACTAACACTACTACTACTAATACTACTACTGCTACTGCTACTACTGCTGCTGCTGCTGCTACTACTACTACTATGACTACTACTGCTACTACTACTATTGCTACTACTAACACTACTACTACTAATACTACTACTACTACTACTACCATTACTAATACTGTTACTACTTCTACTACTGCTACTGCTGCTACTACTACCGCTACAACTACTACTACTACTGCTACTACTACTATTGCTACTACTAACACTACTACTACTAATACTACTACTACTACTACTACCATTACTAATACTGTTACTACTTCTACTACTGCTACTGCTGCTACTACTACTACCGCTACAACTACTACTACTACTAATACTACTACTACTAATACTGTTACTACTACTACTACTACTACTACTACTACTACTGCTATTGCTACTGCTACTACTGCTACTACTAGTGCTGCTGCTGCTGCGACTACTACTACATACCTACTACCTACCTGTCTGCTGTCCTGCCTCCCTGTCACTGCCTTACCAACACTACTGTAACACTGGCATAGAACTGTCCTTTGCTCAACTAAGAAGTGTGTGAAACTTTAGTGTAGAACAAGTGTAGAAGTAGTTTGAGCCTTGTATACTGGGCCCTGTATGTCCCCCTCTGTGTTGTGTTGAGCCTTGTATACTGGGCCCTGTATGTTACTCTCTGTGTTGTGTTGAGCCTTGTATAATGGGCCCTGTATGTTACCCTCTGTGTTGTGTTGAGCCTTGTATACTGGGCCCTGTATGTTACCCTCTGTGTTGTGTTGAGCCTTGTATACTGGGCCCTGTATGTTCCCCTCTGTGTTGTGTTGAGCCTTGTATATTGGGCCCTGTATGTCCCCCTCTGTGTTGTGTGGAGCCTTGTATACTGTGCCCTGTATGTCAAATCACATCAAATGTATTTATATAGCCCTTCGTACATCAGCTGATATCTCAAAGTGCTGTACAAAAACCCAGCCTAAAACCCCAAACAGCAAGCAATGCATGTGAAAGAAGCACGGTGGCTAGGAAAAACTCCCTAGGAAAAACTCCCTAGAAAGGCCAAAAACCTAGGAAGAAACCTAGAGAGGGGTGGCCAGTCCTCTTCTGGCTGTGCCGGGTGGATATTATAACAGAACATGGTCAAGATGTTAAAATGTTCATAAATGACCAGCATGGTCAAATAATAATAATCATAGTAGTTGTCGAGGGTGCAACAAGCACGTCCGGTGAACAGGTCAGGGTTCCATAGCCGCAGGCAGAACAGTTGAAACTGGAGCAGCAGCACGGCCAGGTGGACTGGGGACAGCAAGGAGTCATCATGCCAGGTAGTCCTGAGGCATGGTCCTAGGGATCAGGTCCTCCGAGAGAAAGAAAGAGAGAAAGAGAGAATTAGAGAGAGCATATTTAAATTCACACAGGACACCGGATAAGACAAGAGAAATACTCCAGATGTAACAGACTGACCCTAGCCCCCCGACACATAAACTACTGCAGCATAAATACTGGAGGCTGAGACAGGAGGGATCAGAAGACACTGTGGCCCCATCCGATGATACCCCCGGACAGGGCCAAACAGGCAGGATATAACCCCACCCACTTTGCCAAAGCACAGCCCCCACACCACTAGAGGGATGTCTCCAACCACCAACTTGGAGTATAGGCCGAGTATAGCCCACGAGTATAGGCCGAGTATAGCCCACAAAGATCTCCGCCACGGCACAACCCAAGGGGGGGGGGGGGGGGCACCCTCTGTGTTGTGTTGAGCCTTGTATACTGGGCCCTGTATGTTACCCTCTGTATTGTGTTGAGCCTTGTATACTGGGCCCTGTATGTCCCCCTCTGTGTTGTGTTGGGCCTTGTATACTGGGCCCTGTATGTCCCCCTCAGTGTTATGTTGAACCTTGCATACAGGGCCCCTAGAATACAACCCTGGGGAAGAGAGGTGCTGTCTGTTCCCCTCAGTGTTGTGTTCCTCTGTTTGACAGGTGCTGGGAGCAGAATATCAACATGCAGTACTGGTGGATCATACGATCACCTATACTGCTAGCAGTTGTGGTAAGTACCATTTTGTTTGTTCTCTTTCTAAAGACCTCCAACTTGATCTCTATATCTCTCTCTCTCTTTCCATCTCTCCCCTATCTCTCTCTCTCTCTCTCTCTCTCTCTCTCTCTCCATCTCCATCTCTCCTCTCTCTCTCTCTCTCTCTCTCTCCCCCCATCTCTCCCCTCTCTCTCTCTCCCTCTCCCGCTCTCTCTCACTCTCCTCTCTCTCTCGTCGTCTCTCCCGTGCTCCCCCTTCTCTCTCTCCCGCGCTCCCCCTCTCTCTCTCTGTACAACAGCATGATGATGATGATGAGGAGGAGGAGGAGGAGGAGGATGACACGTTCAATGAATAAGTAATGATGAGGATGTTTTCCACTTTACCATGTCATGTCAGCTAAAGTGCAGGCTAGTTAAAACCTGTGTGTGTGTGTGTGTGTGTGTGTGTGTGTGTGTGTGTGTGTGTGGGTGTGTGTGTGTGTGTGTGTGTGTGTGTGTGTGTGTGTGTGTGTGTGTGTGTGTGTGTGTGTGTGTGTGTGTGTGTGTGTGTGCACGTGTTTGTTTTCCTGCTGTCTTTACGATTACGTTTCCTAACCTTTTTCTCCCCAGCTGTCAGACACATGTATCTACAGTCCCAGTCAACAGTTTAAACACATCTACTCATTCCAGGGTTTTATCTTTATTTTTACTATTTTCTACATTGTAGAAACTGAAATAACACATATGGAATAATGTTGTAAAAGCTCAAATAAGCAAAGAGAAATGACAGTCCATCATTACTTTAAGACATGAAGGTCAGTCAATCTGGAACATTTCAAAAACTTTTAAAGTTTCTTCAAGTGCAGTCCCAGAAACGATCAAGCGCTATGATGAAACTGGTTCTCATGAGGACCGCCACAGGAAAGCAAGACCCAGAGTGTCACGTCCTGACCTTAGAAAGCTGTTATTTTCTATGGTAGAGTAGGTCAGGGCGTGACAGGGGGGTTTTCTAGTTTAGTTTTTCTATGTTGTCAGGTTCTAGTTTTGTATTTCTATGTTGGTTTTGTTTGGGATGATCTCAAATTAGATGCAGCAGGTCCTCGTTGTCTCTAATTGGAGATCATACATAAGTACGGTTTCTTTCCACCTGGGTTTGTGGGAGATTGTGTGTCCTGTTCCTGCTCCTCGCACTTGCCCTGAGGTGCGTGTCACCAGTCTGGCGCCACCTGTGCCAGCCCCACGCATCAGGCCTCCAGTGCGCCTGCACAGTCCGGGGTGTCCTGTTCCTGCTTCCCGCACTCGCCCTGAGGTGCGTGTTACTAGTCTGGCACCATGCATCAGGCCTCCAGTGCTCATTCCCAGTCCAGAGCTTCCGGCGACAGTTCCCAGTCCAGAGCTTCCGGCGACAGTTCCCAGTCCAGAGCTTCCGGCGACAGTTCCCAGTCCAGAGCTTCCGGCGACAGTTCCCATTCCAGAGCTTCCGCCGACGTTTTGTAGTCAGGAATCTCCTGAGACGGCCTACAGTCCGGAACCTCCTGAGACGGCCTACAGTCCGGAACCTCCTGAGACGGCTTACAGTCCGGAACCTCCTGAGACGGGCCGCAGTCCGGAACCTCCTGAGACGGGCCGCAGTCCGGAACCTCCTGAGACGGGCCACAGTCCGGAACCCCCTGAGACGGGCCGCAGTCCGACCCTTCAGCGGCGGCCTGCAGCCCAGAGTCTTCAGCGGCGGCCTGCATCCCAGAGTCTTCAGCGGCGGCCTGCATCCCAGAACCTCCAGCGGCGGCCTGCAGCCCAGAACCTCCAGCGGCGGTCTCCAGTACAGAGCCTCCGACGACGATCCACGGTCCGGTTCCTCCGACGACGATCCACGGTCCGGTGGCACAAAAGCAGAGGGATCAGCGGGCGAAGCGGGGGTTACGCCCCGAACTGGAGCCGCCTCCACTGTTGGAGGATCCGCGGAATGAGAAGGTTCTGCTTACTGCACCAGAGCCGCCAAAGACATTTGTCACCCTCCCTAATCCTCCCTTTCTTTTGTGTGTTTGGAGTCCGCACCTTTGAGGGGTACTGTCACGTCCTGACCTTACAAAGCTGTTATTTTCTATGGTAGAGTAGGTCAGGGTGTGAAAGGGGGGGTTTCTAGTTTAGTTTTTCTATGTTGTTAGGTTCTAGTTTTGTATTTCTATGTTGGGTTTTGTTTAGAATGATCTCCAATTAGAGGCAGCTGGTCCTCGTTGTCTCTAATTGGAGATCATACTTAAGTAGGTTTTTTTCCACCTGGGTTTGTGGGAGATTGTCTTTGAGTTAATGTATGTTTCACCTCTGCGTCACGGTTTGTTGTTTTGTTATTCAGTTTATTTATATGTATTGCATAGTTTCACAGTGTAAATAAAATGTGGAACGACACACATGCTGCACTTTGGTCCGCTCCTTCCTACGACAGCCGTGACACAGAGTTACCTCTACTGCAGAGGATAAGTTCATTAGAGTTAACTGCACTTCAAATTGCAGCCCAAATAAATGCTTCACATAGTTCCAAGTAACAGACACATCTCAACATCAACTGTTCAGAGGAGACTGTGTGACTCAGGCCTTCATGGTCGAATTGCTGCAAAGAAACCACTACTAAAGGACACCAATAATAATAAGAGACTAGCTTGGGCCAAGAAACACAAGTAATGGACATTAGACCGGTGGAAATCTGTCCTTTGGTCTGATGAGTCCAAATTTGAGATTTTTGGTTCCAACCGCCATGTCTTTGTGAGACGCAGAGTAGGTGAACGGATGATCTCCGCATCTGTGGTTCCCACCGTGAAGCATGGAGGAGGAGGTGTGATGGTGCTAGATGATTCCATGTGTTATTTCATAGTTTTGATATCTTCACTATTATTCTACAATGTAAAAAATAAACAAAAACCCTTGAATGAGTAGGTGTTTCCAAACTTTTGACTGGTACTGTATGTAGCAGTGTCATTTCACCTTCAATTCATACAATATTCCATATTGAGGTACATGCTCTACATACATGAAGACAGTGTGAATGGTTATTGGAAGTACATGAAGTACTGTACAGGCTACCATCGTTCAAAGATTTTAGTTTTAGTTTAGTTGTATTTGTTTGCATAACAACACAACATTTAAAGGTGTGCAGGTAAGGTTGAAAACCATCAAGGCTTACATGAAACACAGAAACTAGTAATATATATATATATATATATATGGGGCAGGACATCAAATGAAAACACCCAAACGGAGACAGAGGAGGACAAATATGAATCAAATTAATTTTGTATGCTTTGTTTAAATTATTGAATATGATTGAACAATCAGTAAAACAAAGCATACAAAATGTAATGGATTCCTATCTGTCCTCCTCCGTCTCCGTTTGGGTGTTTTCATTTGATGTCCTGCTCCACTACCACTGACCCTGACCTTAAACATAAAGACAGTGTGGAATGGTATCTCCTACCACTGACCCTGACCTTAAACATGAAGACAGTGTGGTATGGTATCTCATAACACTGACCCTAACCTTAAACATGAAGACAGTGTGGAATGGTATCTCCTACCACAGACCTTAAACATGAAGACAGTGTGGAATGGTATCTCCTACCACTGACCCTGACCTTAAACATGAAGACAGTGTGGAATGGTATCTCCTACCACTGACCTTAAACATGAAGACAGTGTGGAATGGTCTCTCCTACCACTGACCCTGACCTTAAACATGAAGACAGTGTGGAATGGTATCTCCTACCACTGACCTTAAACATGAAGACAGTGAGGAATGGTATCTCCTACCACTGACCCTGACCTTAAACATGAAGACAGTGTGGAATGGTATCTCCTACCACTGACTCTGACCTTAAACATGAAGACAGCGTGGAATGGTATCTCCTACCACTGACCTTAAACAAGAAGACAGTGTGGAATGGTATCTCCTACCACTGACCCTGACCTTAAACATGAAGACAGTGTGGAATGGTATCTCCTACCACTGAGCTTAAACATGAAGACAGTGTGGAATGGTATCTCCTACCACTGACCTTAAACAAGAAGACAGTGTGGTATGTTATCTCCTACCACTGACCTTAAACAAGAAGACAGTGTGGAATGGTATCTCCTACCACTGACCTTAAACATGAAGACAGTGTGGAATGGTATCTCCTACCACTGACCCTGACCTTAAACATGAAGACAGTGTGGAATGGTATCTCCTACCACTGACCCTGACCTTAAACATGAAGACAGTGTGGAATGGTATCTCCTACCACTGACCTTAAACATGAAGACAGTGTGGAATGGTATCTCCTACCACAGATCTTAAACATGAAGACAGTGTGGAATAGTATCTCCTACCACTGACCTTAAATATGAAGACAGTGTGGAATGGTATCTCCTACCACTGACCTTAAACATGAAGACAGTGTGGAATGGTCTCTCCTACCACTGACCCTGACCTTAAACATGAAGACAGTGTGGAATGGTATCTCCTACCACTGACCTTAAACATGAAGACAGTGAGGAATGGTATCTCCTACCACTGACCTTAAACATGAAGACAGTGTGGAATGGTATCTCCTACCACTGACCTTAAACATGAAGACAGTGTGGAATGGTATCTCCTACCACTGACCTTAAACAAGAAGACAGTGTGGAATGGTATCTCCTACCACTGACCTTAAACATGAAGACAGTGTGGAATGGTATCTCCTACCACTGACCTTAAACAAGAAGACAGTGTGGAATGGTATCTCCTACCACTGACCTTAAACAAGAAGACAGTGTGGAATGGTATCTCCTATCACTGACCCTGACCTTAAACATGAAGACAGTGTGGAATGGTATCTCCTACCACTGACCCTGACCTTAAACATGAAGACAGTGTGGAATGGTATCTCCTACCACTGACCTTAAACATGAAGACAGTGTGGAATGGTATCTCCTACCACTGACCCTGACTTTAAACATGAAGACAGTGTGGAATGGTATCTCATACCACAGATCTTAAACATGAAGACAGTGTGGAATGGTATCTCCTACCACTGACTCTGACCTTAAACATGAAGACAGCGTGGAATGGTATCTCCTACCACTGACCTTAAACAAGAAGACAGTGTGGAATGGTATCTCCTACCACTGACCCTGACCTTAAACATGAAGACAGTGTGGAATGGTATCTCCTACCACTGACCTTAAACATGAAGACAGTGTGGAATGGTATCTCCTACCACAGATCTTAAACATGAAGACAGTGTGGAATAGTATCTTCTACCACTGACCTTAAACATGAAGACAGTGTGGAATGGTATCTCCTATCACTGACCATACACATGAAGACAGTGTGGAATGGTATCATCTACCACTGACCTTAAACATGAAGACAGTGTGGAATGGTATCTCCTACCACTGACCCTGACCTTAAACATGAAGACAGTGTGGAATGGTATCTCCTACCACAGATCTTAAACATGAAGACAGTGTGGAATGGTATCTCCTACCACTGACCTTAAACATGAAGACAGTGTGGAATGGTATCTCCTACCACTGACCCTGACCTTAAACATGAAGACAGTGTGGAATGGTATCTCCTACCACTGACTCTGACCTTAAACATGAAGACAGCGTGGAATGGTATCTCCTACCACTGACCTTAAACAAGAAGACAGTGTGGAATGGTATCTCCTACCACTGACCCTGACCTTAAACATGAAGACAGTGTGGAATGGTATGTCCTACCACTGAGCTTAAACATGAAGACAGTGTGGAATGGTTTCTCCTACCACTGACCTTAAACAAGAAGACAGTGTGGTATGTTATCTCCTACCACTGACATTAAACAAGAAGACAGTGTGGAATGGTAACTCCTACCACTGACCTTAAACATGAAGACAGTGTGGAATGGTATTTCCTACCACTGACCCTGACCTTAAACATGAAGACAGTGTGGAATGGTATCTCCTACCACTGACCCTGACCTTAAACATGAAGACAGTGTGGAATGGTATCTCCTACCACTGACCCTGACCTTAAACATGAAGACAGTGTGGAATGGTATCTCCTACCACTGACCTTAAACATGAAGACAGTGTGGAATGGTATCTCCTACCACTGACCTTAAACAAGAAGACAGTGTGGAATGTTATCTCCTACCACTGACCTTAAACATGAAGACAGTGTGGAATGGTATCTCCTACCACTGACCTTAAACAAGAAGACAGTGTGGAATGGTATCTCCTACCACTGACCTTAAACATGAAGACAGTGTGGAATGGTATCTCCTACCACTGACCTTAAACAAGAAGACAGTGTGGAATGGTATCTTCTACCACTGACCTTAAACATGAAGACGGTGTGGAATGGTATCTCCTACCACTGACCCTGACCTTAAACATGAAGACAGTGTGGAATGGTATCTCCTACCACTGACCCTGACCTTAAACATGAAGACAGTGTGGAATGGTATCTCCTACCACTGACCCTGACCTTAAACATGAAGACAGTGTGGAATGGTATCTCCTACCACTGACCCTGACCTTAAACATGAAGACAGTGTGGAATGGTATCTCCTACCACTGACCTTAAACATGAAGACAGTGTGGAATGGTATCTCCTACCACTGACCCTGACCTTAAACATGAAGACAGTGTGGAATGGTATCTCCTACCACTGACTCTGACCTTAAACATGAAGACAGCGTGGAATGTAATCTCCTACCACTGACCTTAAACAAGAAGACAGTGTGGAATGGTATCTCCTACCACTGACCCTGACCTTAAACATGAAGACAGTGTGGAATGGTATCTCCTACCACTGAGCTTAAACATGAAGACAGTGTGGAATGGTATCTCCTACCACTGACCTTAAACAAGAAGACAGTGTGGTATGTTATCTCCTACCACTGACCTTAAACATGAAGACAGTGTGGAATGGTATCTCCTACCACTGACCCTGACCTTAAACATGAAGACAGTGTGGAATGGTATCTCCTACCAATGACCCTGACCTTAAACATGAAGACAGTGTGGAATGGTATCTCCTACCACTGACCTTAAACAGGAAGACAGTGTGGAATGGTATCTCCTACCACTGACCCTGACCTTAAACATGAAGACAGTGTGGAATGGTATCTCCTACCACTGACCCTGACCTTAAACATGAAGACAGTGTGGAATGGTATCTCCTACCACTGACCTTAAACAGGAAGACAGTGTGGAATGGTATCTCCTACCACAGATCTTAAACATGAAGACAGTGTGGAATAGTATCTCCTACCACTGACCTTAAACATGAAGACAGTGTGGAATGGTATCTCCTACCACTGACCTTAAACATGAAGACAGTGTGGAATGGTCACTCCTACCACTGACCCTGACCTTAAACATGAAGACAGTGTGGAATGGTATCTCCTACCACTGACCTTAAACATGAAGACAGTGTGGAATGGTATTTCCTACCACTGACCTTAAACATGAAGACAGTGTGGAATGGTATCTCCTACCACTGACCTTAAACAAGAAGACAGTGTGGAATGGTATCTCCTACCACTGACCTTAAACATGAAGACAGTGTGGAATGGTATCTCCTACCACTGACCTTAAACAAGAAGACAGTGTGGAATGGTATCTCCTACCACTGACCTTAAACATGAAGACAGTGTGGAATGGTATCTCCTACCACTGAGCTTAAACATGAAGACAGTGTGGAATGGTTTCTCCTACCACTGACCTTAAACAAGAAGACAGTGTGGTATGTTATCTCCTACCACTGACCTTAAACAAGAAGACAGTGTGGAATGGTAACTCCTACCACTGACCTTAAACATGAAGACAGTGTGGAATGGTATTTCCTACCACTGACCCTGACCTTAAACATGAAGACAGTGTGGAATGGTATCTCCTACCACTGACCCTGACCTTAAACATGAAGACAGTGTGGAATGGTATCTCCTACCACTGACCCTGACCTTAAACATGAAGACAGTGTGGAATGGTATCTCCTACCACTGACCTTAAACAAGAAGACAGTGTGGAATGGTATCTCCTACCACTGACCTTAAACAAGAAGACAGTGTGGAATGTTATCTCCTACCACTGACCTTAAACATGAAGACAGTGTGGAATGGTATCTCCTACCACTGACCTTAAACAAGAAGACAGTGTGGAATGGTATCTCCTACCACTGACCTTAAACATGAAGACAGTGTGGAATGGTATCTCCTACCACTGACCTTAAACAAGAAGACAGTGTGGAATGGTATCTTCTACCACTGACCTTAAACATGAAGACGGTGTGGAATGGTATCTCCTACCACTGACCCTGACCTTAACCATGAAGACAGTGTGGAATGGTATCTCCTACCACTGACCCTGACCTTAAACATGAAAACAGTGTGGAATGGTATCTCCTACCACTGACCCTGACCTTAAACATGAAGACAGTGTGGAATGGTATCTCCTACCACTGACCCTGACCTTAAACATGAAGACAGTGTGGAATGGTATCTCCTACCACTGACCTTAAACATGAAGACAGTGTGGAATGGTATCTCCTACCACTGACCCTGACCTTAAACATGAAGACAGTGTGGAATGGTATCTCCTACCACTGACTCTGACCTTAAACATGAAGACAGCGTGGAATGTAATCTCCTACCACTGACCTTAAACAAGAAGACAGTGTGGAATGGTATCTCCTACCACTGACCCTGACCTTAAACATGAAGACAGTGTGGAATGGTATCTCCTACCACTGAGCTTAAACATGAAGACAGTGTGGAATGGTATCTCCTACCACTGACCTTAAACAAGAAGACAGTGTGGTATGTTATCTCCTACCACTGACCTTAAACATGAAGACAGTGTGGAATGGTCTCTCCTACCACTGACCCTGACCTTAAACATGAAGACAGTGTGGAATGGTATTTCCTACCACTGACCTTAAACATGAAGACAGTGTGGAATGGTATCTCCTACCACTGACCTTAAACAAGAAGACAGTGTGGAATGGTATCTCCTACCACTGACCTTAAACATGAAGACAGTGTGGAATGGTATCTCCTACCACTGACCTTAAACAAGAAGACAGTGTGGAATGGTATCTCCTACCACTGACCTTAAACATGAAGACAGTGTGGAATGGTATCTCCTACCACTGACCTTAAACATGAAGACAGTGTGGAATGGTATCTCCTACCACTGACCCTGACCTTAAACATGAAGACAGTGTGGAATGGTATCTCCTACCACTGACCTTAAACATGAAGACAGTGTGGAATGGTATCTCCTACCACTGACCCTGACCTTAAACATGAAGACAGTGTGGAATGGTATCTCATACCACAGATCTTAAACATGAAGACAGTGTGGAATGGTATCTCCTACCACTGACCTTAAACATGAAGACAGTGTGGAATGGTATCTCCTACCACTGAGCTTAAACAAGAAGACAGTGTGGTATGTTATCTCCTACCACTGACCTTAAACAAGAAGACAGTGTGGAATGGTATCTCCTACCACTGACCTTAAACTTGAAGACAGTGTGGAATGGTATTTCCTACCACTGACCCTGACCTTAAACATGAAGACAGTGTGGAATGGTATCTCCTACCACTGACCCTGACCTTAAACATGAAGACAGTGTGGAATGGTATCTCCTACCACTGACCTTAAACATGAAGACAGTGTGGAATGGTATCTCCTACCACTGACCCTGACCTTAAACATGAAGACAGTGTGGAATGGTATCTCCTACCACAGATCTTAAACATGAAGACAGTGTGGAATGGTATCTCCTACCACTGACCTTAAACATGAAGACAGTGTGGAATGGTATCTCCTACCACTGAACCTGACCTTAAACATGAAGACAGTGTGGAATGGTATCTCCTACCACTGAGCTTAAACATGAAGACAGTGTGGAATGGTATCTCCTACCACTGACCTTAAACAAGAAGACAGTGTGGTATGTTATCTCCTACCACTGACCTTAAACAAGAAGACAGTGTGGAATGGTATCTCCTACCACTGACCTTAAACATGAAGACAGTGTGGAATGGTATTTCCTACCACTGACCCTGACCTTAAACATGAAGACAGTGTGGAATGGTATCTCCTACCACTGACCTTAAACATGAAGACAGTGTGGAATGGTATCTCCTACCACAGATCTTAAACATGAAGACAGTGTGGAATAGTATCTTCTACCACTGACCTTAAACATGAAGACAGTGTGGAATGGTATCTCCTATCACTGACCATACACATGAAGACAGTGTGGAATGGTATCTTCTACCACTGACCTTAAACATGAAGACAGTGTGGAATGGTATCTCCTACCACTGACCCTGACCTTAAACATGAAGACAGTGTGGAATGGTATCTCCTACCACAGATCTTAAACATGAAGACAGTGTGGAATGGTATCTCCTACCACTGACCTTAAACATGAAGACAGTGTGGAATGGTATCTCCTACCACTGACCCTGACCTTAAACATGAAGACAGTGTGGAATGGTATCTCCTACCACAGATCTTAAACATGAAGACAGTGTGGAATGGTATCTCCTACCACTGACCTTAAACATGAAGACAGTGTGGAATGGTATCTCCTACCACTGACCCTGACCTTAAACATGAAGACAGTGTGGAATGGTATCTCCTACCACTGAGCTTAAACATGAAGACAGTGTGGAATGGTATCTCCTACCACTGACCTTAAACAAGAAGACAGTGTGGTATGTTATCTCCTACCACTGACCTTAAACTAGAAGACAGTGTGGAATGGTATCTCCTACCACTGACCTTAAACATGAAGACAGTGTGGAATGGTATTTCCTACCACTGACCCTGACCTTAAACATGAAGACAGTGTGGAATGGTATCTCCTACCACTGACCCTGACCTTAAACATGAAGACAGTGTGGAATGGTATCTCCTACCACTGACCTTAAACATGAAGACAGTGTGGAATGGTATCTCCTACCACAGATCTTAAACATGAAGACAGTGTGGAATAGTATCTTCTACCACTGACCTTAAACATGAAGACAGTGTGGAATGGTATCTCCTATCACTGACCATACACATGAAGACAGTGTGGAATGGTATCTTCTACCACTGACCTTAAACATGAAGACAGTGTGGAATGGTATCTCCTACCACTGACCCTGACCTTAAACATGAAGACAGTGTGGAATGGTATCTCCTACCACAGATCTTAAACATGAAGACAGTGTGGAATGGTATCTCCTACCACTGACCTTAAACATGAAGACAGTGTGGAATGGTATCTCCTACCACTGACCCTGACCTTAAACATGAAGACAGTGTGGAATGGTATCTCCTACCACAGATCTTAAACATGAAGACAGTGTGGAATGTTATCTCCTACCACTGACCTTAAACATGAAGACAGGGTGGAATAGTATCTCCTACCACTGACTCTGACCTTAAACATGAAGACAGCGTGGAATGGTATCTCCTACCACTGACCATACACATGAAGACAGTGTGGAATGGTATCTTCTACCACTGACCTTAAACATGAAGACAGTGTGGAATGGTATCTCCTACCACTGACCCTGACCTTAAACATGAAGACAGTGTGGATTGGTATCTCCTACCACAGATCTTAAACATGAAGACAGTGTGGAATGGTATCTCCTACCACTGACCTTAAACATGAAGACAGTGTGGAATGGTATCTCCTACCACTGACTCTGACCTTAAACATGAAGACAGTGTGGAATGGTATCTTCTACCACTGACCTTAAACAAGAAGACAGTGTGGAATGGTATCTCCTACCACTGACCCTGACCTTAAACATGAAGACAGTGTGGAATGGTATCTCCTACCACTGAGCTTAAACATGAAGACAGTGTGGAATGGTATCTCCTACCACTGACCTTAAACAAGAAGACAGTGTGGTATGTTATCTCCTACCACTGACCTTAAACAAGAAGACAGTGTGGAATGGTAACTCCTACCACTGACCTTAAACATGAAGACAGTGTGGAATGGTATTTCCTACCACTGACCCTGACCTTAAACATGAAGACAGTGTGGAATGGTATCTCCTACCACTGACCCTGACCTTAAACATGAAGACAGTGTGGAATGGTATCTCCTACCACTGACCTTAAACATGAAGACAGTGTGGAATGGTATCTCCTACCACAGATCTTAAACATGAAGACAGTGTGGAATAGTATCTTCTACCACTGACCTTAAACATGAAGACAGTGTGGAATGGTATCTCCTATCACTGACCATACACATGAAGACAGTGTGGAATGGTATCTTCTACCACTGACCTTAAACATGAAGACAGTGTGGAATGGTATCTCCTACCACTGACCCTGACCTTAAACATGAAGACAGTGTGGAATGGTATCTCCTACCACAGATCTTAAACATGAAGACAGTGTGGAATGGTATCTCCTACCACTGACCTTAAACATGAAGACAGTGTGGAATGGTATCTCCTACCACTGACCCTGACCTTAAACATGAAGACAGTGTGGAATGGTATCTCCTACCACAGATCTTAAACATGAAGACAGTGTGGAATGTTATCTCCTACCACTGACCTTAAACATGAAGACAGGGTGGAATAGTATCTCCTACCACTGACTCTGACCTTAAACATGAAGACAGCGTGGAATGGTATCTCCTACCACTGACCATACACATGAAGACAGTGTGGAATGGTATCTTCTACCACTGACCTTAAACATGAAGACAGTGTGGAATGGTATCTCCTACCACTGACCCTGACCTTAAACATGAAGACAGTGTGGATTGGTATCTCCTACCACAGATCTTAAACATGAAGACAGTGTGGAATGGTATCTCCTACCACTGACCTTAAACATGAAGACAGTGTGGAATGGTATCTCCTACCACTGACTCTGACCTTAAACATGAAGACAGTGTGGAATGGTATCTTCTACCACTGACCTTAAACATGAAGACAGTGTGGAATGGTATCTCCTACCACTGACCCTGACCTTAAACATGAAGACAGTGTGGAATGGTATCTCCTACCACTGAGCTTAAACATGAAGACAGTGTGGAATGGTATCTCCTACCACTGACCTTAAACAAGAAGACAGTGTGGTATGTTATCTCCTACCACTGACCTTAAACAAGAAGACAGTGTGGAATGGTAACTCCTACCACTGACCTTAAACATGAAGACAGTGTGGAATGGTATTTCCTACCACTGACCCTGACCTTAAACATGAAGACAGTGTGGAATGGTATCTCCTACCACTGACCCTGACCTTAAACATGAAGACAGTGTGGAATGGTATCTCCTACCACTGACCTTAAACATGAAGACAGTGTTGAATGGTGTCTCCTACCACAGATCTTAAACATGAAGACAGTGTGGAATGGTATCTTCTACCACTGACCTTAAACATGAAGACAGTGTTGAATGGTGTCTCCTACCACAGATCTTAAACATGAAGACAGTGTGGAATGGTATCTTCTACCACTGACCTTAAACATGAAGACAGTGTGGAATGGTATCTCCTATCACTGACCATACACATGAAGACAGTGTGGAATGGTATCTTCTACCACTGACCTTAAACATGAAGACAGTGTGGAATGGTATCTCCTACCACTGACCCTGACCTTAAACATGAAGACAGTGTGGAATGGTATCTCCTACCACAGATCTTAAACATGAAGACAGTGTGGAATGGTATCTCCTACCACTGACCTTAAACATGAAGACAGTGTGGAATGGTATCTCCTACCACTGACCCTGACCTTAAACATGAAGACAGTGTGGAATGGTATCTCCTACTACTGACTCTGACCTTAAACATGAAGACAGCTTGGAATGGTATCTCCTACCACTGACCTTAAACAAGAAGACAGTGTGGAATGGTATCTCCTACCACTGACCCTGACCTTAAACATGAAGACAGTGTGGAATGGTATCTCCTACCACTGAGCTTAAACATGAAGACAGTGTGGAATGGTATCTCCTACCACTGACCCTGACCTTAAACATGAAGACAGTGTGGAATGGTATCTCCTACCACTGACCCTGACCTTAAACATGAAGACAGTGTGGAATGGTATCTCCTACCACTGACCTTAAACATGAAGACAGTGTGGAATGGTATCTCCTACCACAGATCTTAAACATGAAGACAGTGTGGAATAGTATCTCCTACCACTGACCTTAAACATGAAGACAGTGTGGAATGGTATCTCCTACCACTGACCTTAAACATGAAGACAGTGTGGAATGGTAACTCCTACCACTGACATTAAACATGAAGACAGTGTGGAATGGTATCTCCTACCACTGACATTAAACATGAAGACAGTGTGGAATGGTATCTCCTACCACAGATCTTAAACATGAAGACAGTGTGGAATGGTATCTCCTACCACTGACCCTGACCTTAAACATGAAGACAGTGTGGAATGGTATCTTCTACCACTGACCCTGACCTTAAACATGAAGACAGTGTGGAATGGTATCTCCTACCACTGACCTTAAACATGAAGACAGTGTGGAATGGTATCTTCTACCACTGACCTTAAACATGAAGACAGTGTGGAATGGTATCTCCTACCACTGACCCTGACCTTAAACATGAAGACAGTGTGGAATGGTATCTCCTACCACTGACCTTAAACATGAAGACAGTGTGGAATGGTATCTCCTACCACTGACCTTAAACAAGAAGACAGTGTGGAATGGTATCTCCTACCACTGACCTTAATCAAGAAGACAGTGTGGAATGGTATCTCCTATCACTGACCCTGACCTTAAACATGAAGACAGTGTGGAATGGTATCTCCTACCACTGACCTTGACCTTAAACATGAAGACAGTGTGGAATGGTATCTCCTACCACTGACCTTAAACATGAAGACAGTGTGGAATGGTATCTTCTACCACTGACCTTAAACATGAAGACAGTGTGGAATGGTATCTCCTACCACTGACCCTGACCTTAAACATGAAGACAGTGTGGAATGGTATCTCCTACCACTGACCTTAAACATGAAGACAGTGTGGAATGGTATCTCCTACCACTGACCTTAAACAAGAAGACAGTGTGGAATGGTATCTCCTACCACTGACCTTAATCAAGAAGACAGTGTGGAATGGTATCTCCTATCACTGACCCTGACCTTAAACATGAAGACAGTGTGGAATGGTATCTCCTACCACTGACCTTGACCTTAAACATGAAGACAGTGTGGAATGGTATCTCCTACCACTGACCTTAAACATGAAGACAGTGTGGAATGGTATCTCCTACCACTGACACTGACCTTAAACATGAAGACAGTGTGGAATGGTATCTCCTACCACAGATCTTAAACATGAAGACAGTGTGGAATGGTATCTCCTACCACTGACCTTAAACATGAAGACAGTGTGGAATGGTATCTCCTACCACTGACCCTGACCTTAAACATGAAGACAGTGTGGAATGGTATCTCCTACCACTGACCTTAAACATGAAGACAGTGTGGAATGGTATCTCCTACCACTGACCTTAAACAAGAAGACAGTGTGGAATGGTATCTCCTACCACTGACCTTAATCAAGAAGACAGTGTGGAATGGTATCTCCTATCACTGACCCTGACCTTAAACATGAAGACAGTGTGGAATGGTATCTCCTACCACTGACCTTGACCTTAAACATGAAGACAGTGTGGAATGGTATCTCCTACCACTGACCTTAAACATGAAGACAGTGTGGAATGGTATCTCCTACCACTGACCCTGACCTTAAACATGAAGACAGTGTGGAATGGTATCTCCTACCACAGATCTTAAACATGAAGACAGTGTGGAATGGTATCTCCTACCACTGACCACTGGACGGGGGGCTCCTACCACGACCATCGAAGACAGTGTGGAATGGTATCTCCTACCACTGACTCTGACCTTAAACATGAAGACAGCGTGGAATGGTATCTCCTACCACTGACCTTAAACAAGAAGACAGTGTGGAATGGTATCTCCTATCACTGACCTTGACCTTAAACATGAAGACAGTGTGGAATGGTATCTCCTACCACTGACCTTAAACATGAAGACAGTGTGGAATGGTATCTCCTACCACTGACATTAAACATGAAGACAGTGTGGAATGGTATCTCCTACCACAGACCTTAAACATGAAGACAGTGTGGAATGGTATCTCCTACCACAGATCTTAAACATGAAGACAGTGTGGAATGGTATCTCCTACCACTGACCCTGACCTTAAACATGAAGACAGTGTGGAATGGTATCTCCTACCACTGACCCTGACCTTAAACATGAAGACAGTGTGGAATGGTATCTCCTACCACTGACCTTAAACATGAAGACAGTGTGGAATGGTATCTCCTACCACTGACCTTAAACAAGAAGACAGTGTGGAATGGTATCTCCTACCACTGACCTTAATCAAGAAGACAGTGTGGAATGGTATCTCCTATCACTGACCCTGACCTTAAACATGAAGACAGTGTGGAATGGTATCTCATACCACTGACCTTGACCTTAAACATGAAGACAGTGTGGAATGGTATCTCCTACCACTGACCTTAAACATGAAGACAGTGTGGAATGGTATCTCCTACCACTGACCCTGACCTTAAACATGAAGACAGTGTGGAATGGTATCTCCTACCACAGATCTTAAACATGAAGACAGTGTGGAATGGTATCTCCTACCACTGACCTTAAACATGAAGACAGTGTGGAATGGTATCTCCTACCACTGCCCGACCTTAAACATGAAGACAGTGTGGAATGGTACTCCCCCGCCTCGGCGTGGGAGGCGCCTCCACTGACCTTAAACAAGAAGACAGTGTGGAATGGTATCTCCTACCACTGACCTTAATCAAGAAGACAGTGTGGAATGGTATCTCCTATCACTGACCCTGACCTTAAACATGAAGACAGTCTTGAATGGTATCTCCTACCACTGACCTTGACCTTAAACATGAAGACAGTGTGGAATGGTATCTCCTACCACTGACCCTGACCTTAAACATGAAGACAGTGTGGAATGGTATCTCCTACCACAGATCTTAAACATGAAGACAGTGTGGAATGGTATCTCCTACCACTGACCTTAGACATGAAGACAGTGTGGAATGGTATCTCCTACCACTGACCCTGACCTTAAACATGAAGACAGTGTGGAATGGTATCTCCTACCACTGACTCTGACCTTAAACATGAAGACAGCGTGGAATGGTATCTCCTACCACTGACCTTAAACAAGAAGACAGTGTGGAATGGTATCTCCTATCACTGACCTTGACCTTAAACATGAAGACAGTGTGGAATGGTATCTCCTACCACTGACCTTAAACAAGAAGACAGTGTGGAATGGTATCTCCTATCACTGACCTTGACCTTAAACATGAAGACAGTGTGGAATGGTATCTCCTACCACTGACCCTGACCTTAAACATGAATACAGTGTGGAATGGTATCCCCTACCACTGACCTTAAACATGAAGACATTGTGGAATGGTATCTCCTACCACTGACCCTTGACCTTAAACATGAAGACAGTGTGGAATGGTATCTCCTATCACTGACCATACACATGAAGACAGTGTGGAATGGTATCTTCTACCACTGACCTTAAACATGAAGACAGTGTGGAATGGTATCTCCTATCACTGACCTTAAACATGAAGACAGTGTGGAATGGTATCTCCTACCACTGACCCTGACCTTAAACATGAAGACAGTGTGGAATGGTATCTTCTAACACTGACCTTAAACATGAAGACAGTGTGGAATGGTATCTCCTACCACTGACCTTAAACATGAAGACGGTGTGGAATGGTATCTCCTACCACTGACCCTGACCTTAAACATGAAGACAGTGTGGAATGGTATCTCCTACCACAGAGCTTAAACATGAAGACAGTGTGGAATGGTATCTCCTACCACAGACCTTAAACATGAAGACAGTGTGGAATGGTATCTCCTACCACTGACCTTGACCTTAAACATGAAGACAGTGTGGAATGGTATCTCCTACCACTGACCCTGACCTTAAACATGAAGACAGCGTGGAATGGTATCTCCTACCACTGACCTTAAACATGAAGACATTGTGGAATGGTATCTCCTACCACTGACCCTGACCTTAAACATGAAGACAGTGTGGAATGGTGTCTCCTACCACAGACCTTAAACATGAAGACAGTGTGGAATGGTATCTCCTACCACAGACCTTAAACATGAAGACAGTGTGGAATGGTATCTCCTACCACAGACCTTAAACAAGAAGACAGTGTGGAATGGTATCTCCTACCACTGACCCTGACCTTAAACATGAAGACAGTGTGGAATGGTATTTCCTACCACTGACTCTGACCTTAAACATGAAGACAGTGTGGAATGTTATCTCCTACCACTGACCTTCAACATGAAGACATTGTGGAATGGTATCTCCTACCACTGACCCTGACCTTAAACATGAAGACAGTGTGGAATGGTATCTCCTACCACTGACCTTAAACATGAAGACAGTGTGGAATGGTATCTCCTACCACTGACCTTAAACATGAAGACAGTGTGGAATGGTCTCTCCTACCACTGACCCTGACCTTAAACATGAAGACAGTGTGGAATGGTATCTCCTACCACTGACCTGAAACATGAAGACAGTGTGGAATGGTATCTCCTATCACTGACCATACACATGAAGACAGTGTGGAATGGTATCTTCTACCACTGACCTTAAACATGAAGACAGTGTGGAATGGTCTCTCCTACCACTGACCCTGACCTTAAACATGAAGACAGTGTGGAATGGTATCTCCTACCACTGACCTTAAACATGAAGACAGTGTGGAATGGTACCTCCTACCACAGACCTTAAACATGAAGACAGTGTGGAATGGTATCTCCTACCACAGACCTTAAAGAAGAAGACAGTGTGGAATGGTATCTCCTACCACTGACCTTAAACATGAAGACAGTGTGGAATGGTATCTCCTACCACTGACCTTAAACATGAAGACAGTGTGGAATGGTATCTCCTACCACAGATCTTAAACATGAAGACAGTGTGGAATGGTCTCTCCTACCACTGACCCTGACCTTAAACATGAAGACAGTGTGGAATGGTATCTCCTATCACTGACCATACACATGAAGACAGTGTGGAATGGTATCTTCTACCACTGACCTTAAACATGAAGACAGTGTGGAATGGTCTCTCCTACCACTGACCTTAAACATGAAGACAGTGTTGAATGGTATCTCCTACCACTGACCTTAAACATGAAGACAGTGGAATGGTATCACCTACCACTGACCTTAAACATGAAGACAGTGTGGAATGGTATCTCCTACCACAGATCTTAAACATGAAGACAGTGTGGAATGGTATCTCCTACCACTGACCTTAAACATGAAGACAGTGTGGAATGGTATCTCCTACCACAGATCTTAAACATGAAGACAGTGTGGAATGGTATCTCCTACCACTGAACTTAAACATGAAGACAGTGTGGAATGGTATTTCCTACCACTGACCCTGACCTTAAACATGAAGACAGTGTGGAATGGTATCTTCTACCACTGACCTTAAACATGAAGACAGTGTGGAATGGTATCTCCTACCACAGACCTTAAAGAAGAAGACAGTGTGGAATGGTATCTCCTACCACTGACCTTAAAGAAGAAGACAGTGTGGAATGGTATCTCCTACCACTGACCTTAAACATGAAGACAGTGTGGAATGGTATCTCCTACCACTGACCTTAAACATGAAGACAGTGTGGAATGGTATCTCCTACCACAGATCTTAAACATGAAGACAGTGTGGAATGGTATCTCCTACCACTGACCTTAAACATGAAGACAGTGTGGAATGGTATTTCCTACCACTGACCCTGACCTTAAACATGAAGACAGTGTGGAATGGTATCTTGTACCACTGACCTTAAACATGAAGACAGTGTGGAATGGTATCTCCTACCACTGACTCTGACCTTAAACATGAAGACAGTGTGGAATGGTATCTCCTACCACTGACCTTAAACATGAAGACAGTGTGGAATGGTATCTCCTACCACTGACCTTAAACATGAAGAAAGTGTGGAATGGTATCTCCTACCACAGACCTTAAACATGAAGTAAGTGTGGAATGGTATCTCCTACCACAGACCTGAAAGAAGAAGACAGTGTGGAATGGTATCTCCTACCACTGACCCTGACCTTAAACATGAAGACAGCATGGAATGGTATCTCCTACCACTGACCTTAAACATGAAGACAGTGTGGAATGGTATCTCCTACCACTGACCTTAAACAAGAAGACAGTGTGGAATGGTATCTCCTACCACTGACCTTAAACAAGAAGACAGTGTGGAATGGTATCTCCTATCACTGACCATACACATGAAGACAGTGTGGAATGGTATCTCCTACCACTGACCCTGACCTTAAACATGAAGACAGTGTGGAATGGTATCTCCTACCACTGACCCTGACCTTAAACATGAAGACATTGTGGAATGGTATCTCCTACCACTGACCCTGACCTTAAACATGAAGACAGTGTGGAATGGTATCTCCTACCACAGAGCTTAAACATGAAGACAGTGTGGAATGGTATCTCCTACCACAGACCTTAAACATGAAGACAGTGTGGAATGGTATCTCCTACCACTGACCCTGACCTTAAACATGAAGACAGGTTGGAATGGTATCTCATACCACTGACCCTGACCTTAAACTTGAAGACAGTGTGGTATGGTATCTCCTACCACTGACCTTAAACATGAAGACAGTGTGGAATGGTATCTCCTACCACAGATCTTAAACATGAAGACAGTGTGGAATGGTATCTCCTACCACAGACCTTAAACATGAAGACAGTGTGGAATGGTATCTTCTACCACTGACCTTAAACATGAAGACAGTGTGGAATGTTATCGCCTACCACTGACCCTGACCTTAAACATGAAGACAGTGTGGAATGGTATCTCCTATCACTGACAATACACATGAAGACAGTGTGGAATGGTATCTTCTACCACTGACCTTAAACATGAAGACAGTGTGGAATGGTATCTCCTACCACTGACAATGACCTTAAACATGAAGACAGTGTGGAATGGTATCTCCTATCACTGAGCATACACATGAAGACAGTGTGGAATGGTATCTTCTACCACTGACCTTAAACATGAAGACAGTGTGGAATGGTATCTCCTACCACTGACCCTGACTTTAAACATGAAGACAGTGTGGAATGGTATCTCCTACCACTGACCTTAAACATGAAGACAGTGTGGAATGGTATCTCCTACCACAGACCTTAAACATGAAGACAGTGTGGAATGGTATCTTCTACCACTGACCCTGACCTTAAACATGAAGACAGTGTGGAATGGTATTTCCTACCACTGACTCTGACCTTAAACATGAAGACAGTGTGGAATGGTATCTCCTACCACTGACCTTAAACATGAAGACAGTGTGGAATGGTATCTCCTACCACTGACCCTGACCTTAAACATGAAGACAGTGTGGAATGGTCTCTCCTACCACTGACCCTGACCTTAAACATGAAGACAGTGTGGAATGGTATCTCCTACCACAGACCTTAAACATGAAGACAGTGTTGAATGGTATCTCCTACCACTGACCTTAAACATGAAGACAGTGTGGAATGGTATCTCCTACCACAGACCTTAAACATGAAGACAGTGTGGAATGGTATCTCCTACCACAGACCTTAAAGAAGAAGACAGTGTGGAATGGTATCTCCTACCACTGACCCTGACCTTAAACATGAAGACAATGTGGAATGGTATCTCCTACCACTGACCTTAAACATGAAGACAGTGTGGAATGGTATCTCCTACCACAGACCTTAAAGAACAAGACAGTGTGGAATGGTATCTCCTATCACTGACCATACACATGAAGACAGTGTGGAATGGTATCTTCTACCACTGACCTTAAACATGAAGACAGTGTGGAATGGTATCTCCTACCACTGACAATGACCTTAAACATGAAGACAGTGTGGAATGGTATCTCCTATCACTGACCATACACATGAAGACAGTGTGGAATGGTATCTTCTACCACTGACCTTAAACATGAAGACAGTGTGGAATGGTATCTCCTACCACTGACCTTAAACATGAAGACAGTGTGGAATGGTATCTCCTACCACTTACCCTGACTTTAAACATGAAGACAGTGTGGAATGGTATCTCCTACCACTGACCATAAACATGAAGACAGTGTGGAATGGTATCTCCTACCACAGACCTTAAACATGAAGACATTGTGGAATGGTATCTTCTACCACTGACCCTGACCTTAAACATGAAGACAGTGTGGAATGGTCTCTCCTACCACTGACCCTGACCTTAAACATGAAGACAGTGTGGAATGGTATCTCCTACCACAGACCTTAAACATGAAGACAGTGTTGAATGGTATCTCCTACCACTGACCTTAAACATGAAGACAGTGTGGAATGGTATCTCCTACCACAGACCTTAAACATGAAGACAATGTGGAATGGTATCTCCTACCACAGACCTTAAAGAAGAAGACAGTGTGGAATGGTATCTCCTACCACTGACACTGACCTTAAACATGAAGACAATGTGGAATGGTATCTCCTACCACTGACCTTAAACATGAAGACAGTGTGGAATGGTATCTCCTACCACAGACCTTAAAGAAGAAGACAGTGTGGAATGGTATCTCCTACCACTGACCCTGACCTTAAACATGAAGACAGTGTGGAATGGTATCTCCTACCACTGACCTTAAACATGAAGACAGTGTGGAATGGTATCTCCTACCACTGACCTTAAACAAGAAGACAGTGTGGAATGGTATCTCCTACCACTGACCTTAAACAAGAAGACAGTGTGGAATGGTATCTCCTATCACTGACCATACACATGAAGACAGTGTGGAATGGTATTTCCTACCACTGACCCTGACCTTAAACATGAAGACAGTGTGGAATGGTATCTCCTACCACTGACCCTGACCTTAAACTTGAAGACAGTGTGGAATGGTATCTCCTACCACAGATCTTAAACATGAAGACAGTGTGGAATGGTATCTTCTACCACTGACCTTAAACATGAAGACAGTGTGGAATGGTATCGCCTACCACTGACCCTGACCTTAAACATGAAGACAGTGTGGAATGGTATCTCCTATCACTGACCATACACATGAAGACAGTGTGGAATGGTATCTTCTACCACTGACCTTAAACATGAAGACAGTGTGGAATGGTATCTCCTACCACTGACCCTGACCTTAAACATGAAGACAGTGTGGAATGGTATCTCCTATCACTGACCATACACATTAAGACAGTGTGGAATGGTATCTTCTACCACTGACCTTAAACATGAAGACAGTGTGGAATGGTATCTCCTACCACTGACCTTAAACATGAAGACAGTGTGGAATGGTATCTCCTACCACTGACCCTGACTTTAAACATGAAGACAGTGTGGAATGGTATCTCCTACCACTGACCTTAAACATGAAGACAGTGTGGAATGGTATCTCCTACCACAGACCTTAAACATGAAGACAGTGTGGAATGGTATCTTCTACCACTGACCCTGACCTTAAACATGAAGACAGTGTGGAATGGTATTTCCTACCACTGACTGACCTTAAACATGAAGACAGTGTGGAATGGTATCTCCTACCACTGACCTTAAACATGAAGACAGTGTGGAATGGTATCTCCTACCACTGACCCTGACCTTAAACATGAAGACAGTGTGGAATGGTATCTCCTACCACTGACCCTGACCTTAAACATGAAGACAGTGTGGAATGGTATCTCCTACCACTGACCATACACATGAAGACAGTGTGGAATGGTATCTTCTACCACTGACCTTAAACATGAAGACAGTGTGGAATGGTATCTCCTACCACTGACCCTGACCTTAAACATGAAGACAGTGTGGAATGGTATCTCCTATCACTGACCATACACATGAAGACAGTGTGGAATGGTATCTTCTACCACTGACCTTAAACATGAAGACAGTGTGGAATGGTATCTCCTACCACTGACCTTAAACATGAAGACAGTGTGGAATGGTATCTCCTACCACTGACCCTGACTTTAAACATGAAGACAGTGTGGAATGGTATCTCCTACCACTGACCTTAAACATGAAGACAGTGTGGAATGGTATCTCCTACCACAGACCTTAAACATGAAGACAGTGTGGAATGGTATCTTCTACCACTGACCCTGACCTTAAACATGAAGACAGTGTGGAATGGTATTTCCTACCACTGACTCTGACCTTAAACATGAAGACAGTGTGGAATGGTATCTCCTACCACTGACCTTAAACATGAAGACAGTGTGGAATGGTATCTCCTACCACTGACCCTGACCTTAAACATGAAGACAGTGTGGAATGGTCTCTCCTACCACTGACCCTGACCTTAAACATGAAGACAGTGTGGAATGGTATCTCCTACCACAGACCTTAAACATGAAGACAGTGTTGAATGGTATCTCCTACCACTGACCTTAAACATGAAGACAGTGTGGAATGGTATCTCCTACCACAGACCTTAAACATGAAGACAGTGTGGAATGGTATCTCCTACCACAGACCTTAAAGAAGAAGACAGTGTGGAATGGTATCTCCTACCACTGACCCTGACCTTAAACATGAAGACAATGTGGAATGGTATCTCCTACCACTGACCTTAAACATGAAGACAGTGTGGAATGGTATCTCCTACCACAGACCTTAAAGAACAAGACAGTGTGGAATGGTATCTCCTATCACTGACCATACACATGAAGACAGTGTGGAATGGTATCTTCTACCACTGACCTTAAACATGAAGACAGTGTGGAATGGTATCTCCTACCACTGACAATGACCTTAAACATGAAGACAGTGTGGAATGGTATCTCCTATCACTGACCATACACATGAAGACAGTGTGGAATGGTATCTTCTACCACTGACCTTAAACATGAAGACAGTGTGGAATGGTATCTCCTACCACTGACCTTAAACATGAAGACAGTGTGGAATGGTATCTCCTACCACTTACCCTGACTTTAAACATGAAGACAGTGTGGAATGGTATCTCCTACCACTGACCATAAACATGAAGACAGTGTGGAATGGTATCTCCTACCACAGACCTTAAACATGAAGACATTGTGGAATGGTATCTTCTACCACTGACCCTGACCTTAAACATGAAGACAGTGTGGAATGGTCTCTCCTACCACTGACCCTGACCTTAAACATGAAGACAGTGTGGAATGGTATCTCCTACCACAGACCTTAAACATGAAGACAGTGTTGAATGGTATCTCCTACCACTGACCTTAAACATGAAGACAGTGTGGAATGGTATCTCCTACCACAGACCTTAAACATGAAGACAATGTGGAATGGTATCTCCTACCACAGACCTTAAAGAAGAAGACAGTGTGGAATGGTATCTCCTACCACTGACACTGACCTTAAACATGAAGACAATGTGGAATGGTATCTCCTACCACTGACCTTAAACATGAAGACAGTGTGGAATGGTATCTCCTACCACAGACCTTAAAGAAGAAGACAGTGTGGAATGGTATCTCCTACCACTGACCCTGACCTTAAACATGAAGACAGTGTGGAATGGTATCTCCTACCACTGACCTTAAACATGAAGACAGTGTGGAATGGTATCTCCTACCACTGACCTTAAACAAGAAGACAGTGTGGAATGGTATCTCCTACCACTGACCTTAAACAAGAAGACAGTGTGGAATGGTATCTCCTATCACTGACCATACACATGAAGACAGTGTGGAATGGTATTTCCTACCACTGACCCTGACCTTAAACATGAAGACAGTGTGGAATGGTATCTCCTACCACTGACCCTGACCTTAAACTTGAAGACAGTGTGGAATGGTATCTCCTACCACAGATCTTAAACATGAAGACAGTGTGGAATGGTATCTTCTACCACTGACCTTAAACATGAAGACAGTGTGGAATGGTATCGCCTACCACTGACCCTGACCTTAAACATGAAGACAGTGTGGAATGGTATCTCCTATCACTGACCATACACATGAAGACAGTGTGGAATGGTATCTTCTACCACTGACCTTAAACATGAAGACAGTGTGGAATGGTATCTCCTACCACTGACCCTGACCTTAAACATGAAGACAGTGTGGAATGGTATCTCCTATCACTGACCATACACATTAAGACAGTGTGGAATGGTATCTTCTACCACTGACCTTAAACATGAAGACAGTGTGGAATGGTATCTCCTACCACTGACCTTAAACATGAAGACAGTGTGGAATGGTATCTCCTACCACTGACCCTGACTTTAAACATGAAGACAGTGTGGAATGGTATCTCCTACCACTGACCTTAAACATGAAGACAGTGTGGAATGGTATCTCCTACCACAGACCTTAAACATGAAGACAGTGTGGAATGGTATCTTCTACCACTGACCCTGACCTTAAACATGAAGACAGTGTGGAATGGTATTTCCTACCACTGACTGACCTTAAACATGAAGACAGTGTGGAATGGTATCTCCTACCACTGACCTTAAACATGAAGACAGTGTGGAATGGTATCTCCTACCACTGACCCTGACCTTAAACATGAAGACAGTGTGGAATGGTATCTCCTACCACTGACCCTGACCTTAAACATGAAGACAGTGTGGAATGGTATCTCCTACCACTGACCATACACATGAAGACAGTGTGGAATGGTATCTTCTACCACTGACCTTAAACATGAAGACAGTGTGGAATGGTATCTCCTACCACTGACCCTGACCTTAAACATGAAGACAGTGTGGAATGGTATCTCCTATCACTGACCATACACATGAAGACAGTGTGGAATGGTATCTTCTACCACTGACCTTAAACATGAAGACAGTGTGGAATGGTATCTCCTACCACTGACCTTAAACATGAAGACAGTGTGGAATGGTATCTCCTACCACTGACCCTGACTTTAAACATGAAGACAGTGTGGAATGGTATCTCCTACCACTGACCTTAAACATGAAGACAGTGTGGAATGGTATCTCCTACCACAGACCTTAAACATGAAGACAGTGTGGAATGGTATCTTCTACCACTGACCCTGACCTTAAACATGAAGACAGTGTGGAATGGTATTTCCTACCACTGACTGACCTTAAACATGAAGACAGTGTGGAATGGTATCTCCTACCACTGACCTTAAACATGAAGACAGTGTGGAATGGTATCTCCTACCACTGACCCTGACCTTAAACATGAAGACAGTGTGGAATGGTATCTCCTACCACTGACCCTGACCTTAAACATGAAGACAGTGTGGAATGGTATCTCCTACCACAGACCTTAAACATGAAGACAGTGTTGAAGGGTTTATGAAGTAAAGTAAGTTGTCATCCTACAACAAGCCTGGAGTGATGAGTAGAATGTTGGCATTCAAGGGTCTGTTCTCTCTACCCAGAATACAAGATGGCGCCGACAGATGTGGTTGTCCTGTTCACAGCTCCTAGCCAACTTGAGTTTTTAATCATAAAAATGTTTGTGTTATATCATACATTATTTGCTCAGAACATTTCTTGCATTATTCCGATTTTTCTTCAATGAAAAAAATACTTAAATCATTCCTGTATGATGCATTTTGCGTCATATGAAGCAGCATCATATGACGCAAAACGCCGCATCATATGACGCAAAACGCAGCATCATATGATGTAAAATGTATCATACGGGGATGATTTATGTATTTTGAAAGTTACAGTACATATCTTGAAAACTTGATTGGTTACAAGCAAAACATTTTGGGACTATGTCAACAAAGGACTAATGAAACAGATCCCAAAAGATAGTGTTTGGGTGGACTTCCTGAAATTCCCAGAAATCCTGATTGGAAGATTCCCAGAATCTGGCAGGGATTGGCAGGAAATCCAAGAATCTTCCAACCAGGATTTTTGAAAAACAAAACAGGGGATATGGGGAAAGTTACCAGAATTTTGCAACTATACATCAGACAGACTCCATACTAGCTAATGTAAGTCATTCCGGCATTCCTTCTCTGTATATTTTGGGGTGTTTTGGTTTGATATCCCGACCCCACTTCTCTACCCCCTACCACTCCAATGTGACCCTTGAGTTATTAGTAGCCTACTCCTGGAAGGGCTGGGCTGGCTTTATATAAGAGTGAGATTCATCATGGCAGTTGTCATATCAGACAGACTCTCCAAGTCAACATATCGCCTATAGTATGTCAGCATTCAAGGGTCAGTCTTTCTTCCATATCCGTTTGGGTGCTTTAGTTTGATGAAGTCCTGACCCAGTTCTACCCCCTGCTGCCCCGCCATGACCGTAGTGTTAACGAAAGGTCAGAACATGGGTTTATATAAGAGTGAGATTCGTCACGGCGGCCGTCACATCAGGGCTGAATCCCAAAGGGCACCCCATCCACTATACCAGGGGTTCTTAAACCATCACATCAGGGCTGAATCCCAAAGGGCACCCCATCCACTATACCAGGGGTTCTTAAACCATCACATCAGGGCTGAATCCCAAAGGGCACCCCATCCACTATACCAGGGGTTCTTAAACCATCACATCAGGGCTGAATCCCAAATCGCACCCCATCCACTATACCAAGGGTTCTTAAACTGTTTCAGCCTGGGACCCAAATGAGAAATTCTGTGTTTTCCTGGGACCCAAGCTTTGGAAAATATGCAACTATACTTAAATATCGGTACATATGCCTAAAACAAATGCAATATAGACAAACACAAATAACAATGAAATTAAATATTCATATAAATATATATTCATGTTTATTTTCCCCCATTAAAAACACACTTACGTATCTGTCTAGGTTGTAACTGTTGCTGTTAAAATACAATAAATTATTTTCATTCTGAACTGGAATAAACTGATTGATCACATCACACAGATGAATAACAGAACACACACAGGCTTTTTGATCGTGCAACCCTAAGTAACAGTACAGATGACACATGATCAGGCCTCCTGTACATCTTACTGTAGAAATTATTGTTGAAAGTTAAGAATAAAAATAATTTTTGTATTTTAACAGCAACAGTTCGAACCTAGACTAGTTTTCAACAATCATTTCTACAGTAAGATGTACAGTAGGCCTGATCATTTCTACAGTAAGATGTACAGTAGACCTGATCATTTCTACAGTGAGATGTACAGTAGGCCTGATCATTTCTACAGTAAGATGTACAGTAGGCCTGATCATTTCAACAGTAAGATGTACAGTAGGCCTGATCATTTCTACAGTAAGATGTACAGTAGGCCTGATCATTTCTACAGTGAGATGTACAGTAGGCCTGATCATTTCTACAGTAAGATGTACAGTAGGCCTGATCATTTCTACAGTAATATGTACAGTAGACCTGATCATTTTTCATCTTCATCTGTACTGTTACTAGGGTTGCACTGTCAGTAGCTAGCTAGCTTTGGCTAATGTTTGCTATTAGCTGTGTACAAGGCCAGGGGATTGTTTGAAAGAGAAACTCACATCTAACTACTACGAGAGTTAGTTAGTACTCCCTTATTTCTGCTGATCATCACCTGTTATAAAATAACAACAATGCCTTGCTAGCTGACTTACTTTTCCACTGTCGAAGCACTGTTTCCTGAAGCATTCTGCCCTGTTCTGAAAGAACTCCCTGGGTTTATCGTCATACTGTGGATGTTTGGTCAGGACTTGTCGTTTTATTCATTTGTTCGTCATGAGAGACTCATTACTAACCACTTCCCTGCACAAAACACATTGTGGGCGCTCCTCGTTATAAGTTTGTATAAAAGAGAGAGAAACTCATCGCTGTATATGTGTTTCATGTCATTACAATTGAGCTCAGTCAGAACTTGTGGCTAGCATGAGTCCTTTTCATGACAGCGGTGAGTGATGGCGAGTGAGATGTCAGTGGCTGACAGCGCATCATCTACTGCCTGAACAACGCGCTGCATCGTGTGTGTCGCGGAGTGATGTTCAAGAAAACTGCAGATTTTTTTTCCAGTAAACCGCGAAGCACACAGGCATCTCCCTCACACTCGTGCAGCTGCCAAACTGAGCAGAGACTGCTGCTAAGCAGAGAGCGCACTAAACTGAGAGCGCAGATGCACTTGGCCAAATCAATTCCAGTAATTAATGAAATAATGATACATTTACTCTGACACGTCGTGACCCATACTTTAAGAAAGGCTGCAATATACAGTGCTTTTATTAACCAGAGCCCTGGGTCCTAATCAAAAGTAGTTCACTCTGTAGGGAACAGTGTGTCATTTGGAACACCGCCTGTGTGTGCCCGAGTGGCACAGCGGTCTAAGGCACTGGATCTCAGTGCTAGAGGAGTCACTACAGACACTGGTTCGATTCCAGGATGTATCACAACCGGCCGTGATTGGGAGTCCCATAGGGCGGTGCACAATTGGCCCACCGTCGTCCGGGTTTGGCCGGAATAGGCCGTCATTGTAAATAAGAATTTGTTCTTAACTGACTTGCCTAGTTAAATAAAATACACAGACAGACACCCGGAGTTGAGTCGACATACTTTCCTAACATCAATCCTCTTCCTAAGTGGCTGTAGTTCCTGTACCTTACAGGAATTCCTGTGTTTGAGTATTCACAGAGACAGGGGTGGTGAGGTCAGTTCCTGCTTTGCTGTTTAACGTAGCCCATGACAACACAGCGCCACTCCCTCACCTCTTTATCCCGGTCTGTTTGGTTTAGGACCCTCACCTCTTTATCACGGGCTGTTTGGTTTAGGACCCTCACCTCTTTATCACGGGCTGTTTGGTTTAGGACCCTCACCTCTTTATCACGGGCTGTTTGGTTTAGGACCCTCGCCTCTTTATCACGGTCTGTTTGGTTTAGGACCCTCGCCTCTTTATCACGGTCTGTTTGGTTTAGGACCCTCGCCTCTTTATCACGGTCTGTTTGGTTTAGGACCCTCGCCTCTTTATCACGGTCTGTTTGGTTTAGGACCCTCGCCTCTTTATCACGGTCTGTTTGGTTTAAGACCCTCGTTTGAGTCAACGTCAGCGGACATAGTTGTATCTGTTCACGTAGCTCTCAACATGCTAGCCTGACGGTCCTAGATCTGTTTGGACTCCTATTTAAACATGTTTGCCATGACAAGGAGCAAATGAGTTGACTATACTGCAGCACAACATGTCTGTAACCAAGTCTGGATTCAATCCCATTAGCGGTAAATCAGTGTTTGACATATGCAGCGTTTACCGTTTACCAAATTTACAGCGTTTATATGCAGCATTTACCGTTTACCAACAAAGCGCGATCAGATTGATTCCCGCCCTAAGATTGTTTGGGATTTCTTTTATTTAACCTTTATTTAACAAGGCAAGTCAGTTAAGAACAAATTCTTATTTACAATGATGGCCTATCCTGGCCAAACCGTAACCTGGATGATGCTGGGCCAATTGTGTGCCGCCCTATGATTTTACAGTATGTACACTCAGAAAAAAGTTCCATAAGTGTTCTTCGGCTGTGCCCATAGGATAACCCTTTTTGGTTGCAGGTTGAACCCTTTTTGGTTCCAGGTAGAACCCTTTTGGGTTCCATGTACAACCGTCTGTGGAAAGGGTTCTACATGGAACTCAAAGGGGTTCTACCTGGAACCAAAAATGGTTCTTCAAAAGGGTTCTGCTATGGGGACAGAAAAATAACCCTTTTAAAGTACATTTTGTTCTAAGAATGTAGTGCTACGGAGCTCTTTGCAAACCCACCACTGTTCTGTTCTGCATGTTGACAAGTCATCACTTGTTTCTGACTTCCTGTTCTTTACAGATTAACTTCCTGATCTTCATCCACATAATAAAGATCCTGGTGTCCAAACTGAGGGCTCACCAGATGAGATACTCCGACTACAAGTTCCGGTGAGCTCTTTCTTTCTTTCTTTCTTTCTTTCTTTCTTTCTTTCTTTCTTTCTTTCTTTCTTTCTTTCTTTCTTTCTTTCACAATGCAAACCCTTTCCTCTGTTTATAATATCATCAACCTAATCTCAGCTCTCTCTCTCTCCCTCTCACTCTCCCCATCTCTCTTCCTCTCTCTCTCCCCCTCTCCCTCTCTCCCTGCATCTCTCTAACCTTCTCTCTCTCCCTCCTTCCCCCTCTCCCCCCTCTCTCACTCCCCTCTCCCTCCCGTCTCTCTCCCTCCCCTCTCCCTCCCCTCTCCTCTCTCTCTCTCCCTCCCCCCTCCCCCCTCTCTCTCTCTCCCTCCCTCCCCCCTCCCTCCCCTCTCCCTCTCTCTCTCCCTCTCCTCTCTCTCTCTCCCTCCCCTCTTCCTCCCCTCTCCCTCTCTCTCTCTCGCTCTCTCCCTCCCCTCTCCCTCTCTCTCTCTCTCCCTCCCATCTTCCTCCCCCTCTCTCCCTCCCCCTCTCCCCCTTTCTCTTTCCCTCCCCTCCCCCTCTCTCTCTCTCCCTCCCCTCTCCCATCTCTCTCTCCCTCCCCTCTCCCTCCCTCCCCTCTCCCTCCCTCCCCTCCCTCCCCTCTCCCCTCCCTCTCTCTCTCCCACCCTCTCCCTCCCCTCTCCCTCTCTCTCTCTCTCCTTCCACTCTCTTTCCCTCCCCTCTTCTTTCCCTCCCCTCCCTCTCTCTCTCCCAGGTTGGCTAAGTCTACCCTAACCCTGATCCCTCTACTAGGGATCCACTTGGTGGTGTTTGTCTTCGTGACAGATGAGTCCACCGAGGCCACCATCGCCCTGCGTCTCACCAAACTCTTCATCGACCTCTTCTTCACCTCTTTCCAGGTCAGACACACACACACACACACAGACACACACACACACACACAGACGCACTTAAAGGGTGCCTAAATATAGAGACCTCATAACACATTCATTAACCATACATACTGCAGTCACAAGCAGTACGTGACCTACTCTCATGGACGGAGTTTGATGTGTTGACCGTAAGATAAATCTAGATAAAACATTTGTCCAGTAACTATTCAAACTGAGTTATAAAAGAGGGCAGATCCACAAGCTGGTTCATAACCACATGGACAGAATAACTTTGACTCAAACAACAATCTAACAACAGCTACTGCCTTCTGTGTGAATGTGAATACCCTCAGTAGCTTGAATGCCATCTGTGAACTACTGCCTCTAGTCTCAGAGTCATTTAGAGTCTCTCTCTCTGTGTGTGTGTGTGTGTGTGTGTGTGTGTGTGTGTGTGTGTGTGTGTGTGTGTGTGTGTGTGTGTGTGTGTGTGTGTGTGTGTGTGTGTGTGTGTGTGTGTGCACCATGTCATTATGAGTCTTGGAGCACTATATGCCTACTCTGAGTGATTCGGTCCTTCTACTCTGAGTGATTCGGTCCTTCTACTCTGAGTGATTCGGTCCTTCTACTCTGAGTGATTCGGTCCTTCTACTCTGAGTGATTCGGTCCTTCTACTCTGAGTGATTCGGTCCTTCTACTCTGAGTGATTCGGTCCTTCTACTCTGAGTGATTCGGTCCTTCTACTCTGAGTGATTCGGTCCTTCTACTCTGAGTGATTCGGTCCTTCTACTCTGAGTGATTCGGTCCTTCTACTCTGAGTGATTCGGTCCTTCTACTCTGAGTGATTCGGTCCTTCTACTCTGAGTGATTCGGTCCTTCTACTCTGAGTGATTCGGTCCTTCTACTCTGAGTGATTCGGTCCTTCTACTCTGAGTGATTCGGTCCTTCTACTCCGAGTGATTCGGTCCTTCTACTCCGAGTGATTCGGTCCTTCTACTCCGAGTGATTCGGTCCTTCTACTCCGAGTGATTCGGTCCTTCTACTCCGAGTGATTCGGTCCTTCTACTCCGAGTGATTCGGTCCTTCTACTCCGAGTGATTCAAATCAAATCAAATCTTTTTATATAGTATTTATATAGCCCTTCTTACATCAGCTGATATCTCAAAGTGCTGTACAGAAACCCAGTCTAAAACCCCAAACAGCAAGCAATGCAGGTGTAGAAGCACGGTGACTAGGAAAAACTCCCTAGAAAGGCCAAAACCTAGGAAGAAACCTAGAGAGGAACCAGGTTATGAGGGGTGGCCAGTCCTCTTCTGGCTGTGCCGGGGCGGAGATTATAACAGAACATGGCCAAGATGTTAAAATGTTCATAAATGACCAGCATGGTCAAATAATAATAATCATAGTAGTTGTCGAGGGTGCAACAAGTCAGCAACTCAAGAGTAAGTGTCAGTTGGCTTTTTCATAGCCGATCTTTGAGAGTATCTCTACCGCTCCTGCTGTCTCTAGAGAGTTGAAAACAGCAGGTCTGGGACAGGTAGCACGTCCGGTGAACAGGTCAGGGTTCCAGCAGGTCTGGGACAGCAGGTCTGGGACAGGTAGCACATCCGGTGAACAGATCAGGGTTCCATAGCCGCAGGCAGAACAGTTGAAACTGGAGCAGCAGCACGGCCAGGTGGACTGGGGACAGCAAGGAGTCATCATGCCAGGTAGTCCTGAGGCATGGTCCTAGGGCTCAGGTCCTCTGAGAGAAAGAAAGAAAGAAAGAAAGAAAGAAAGAAAGAAAGAAAGAAAGAAAGAAAGAAAGAAAGAAAGAAAGAAAGAAAGAAAGAAAGAAAGAAAGAAAGAAAGAGAGAATTAGAGAGAGCATATTTAAATTCACACAGGACACCGGATAAGACAAGAGAAATACTCCAGATGTAACAGACTGACCCTAGCCCCCCAACACATAAACTACTGCAGCATAAATACTGGAGGCTGAGACAGGAGGGGTCAGGAGACACTGTGGCCCCATCCGATGATACCCCCGGACAGGGCCAAACAGGCAGGATATAACCCCACCCACTTTGCCAAAGCACAGCCCCCACACCACTGGATTCGGTCCTTCTACTCCGAGTGATTCGGTCCTTCTACTCTGAGTGATTCGGTCCTTCTACTCTGAGTGATTCGGTCCTTCTACTCCGAGTGATTCAGTCCTTCTACTCTGAGTGATTCGGTTCTTCTACTCTGAGTGATTCGGTCTACTCTCTTCATTCAGAAGGCGTTGCATTATGAATTCCTCATCTCCCAACCCAATGTGGTAGTAGCTAGCTACCCTTGGTATTTTGATGGCGTCAGGCCTGGCTATATATCCTAGTTGGCACCCTATTGCCTATATAGTGCACTACTTTAGACCAGAGCCCTATTCCCAATATAGTGCACTACTCCCACTACTAACCTCTCCCCATATATGGCCTCTGGTCAAACTAGTGCACTGATGAATAGGGTGCTGTTTGGGATGCAGCCCAAGAGTGATCAGGACAGTGACAGAGTTTACATTTAGAGTCTTTGAGCACCACATGCCCTTCTTATTCAGTGAATTACTCTCCTCTCTCAGTCTTCTCTCTCAGTCTTCTCTCTCAGTCTTCTCTCTCAGTCTTCTCTCTCAGTCTTGTCTCTCAGTCTTGTCTCTCAGTCTTGTCTCTCAGTCTTGTCTCTCAGTCTTGTCTCTCAGTCTTGTCTCTCAGTCTTGTCTCTCAGTCTTGTCTCTCAGTCTTCTCTCTCAGTCTTGTCTCTCAGTCTTGTCTCTCAGTCTTGTCTCTCAGTCTTGTCTCTCAGTCTTGTCTCTCAGTCTTGTCTCTCAGTCTTCTCTCTCAGTCTTCTCCCCATCCAAAGGGTGTTCCATGTTATTATGGGAGCGGAGAGAGAGAGAGAGAGAGAGAGAGAGAGAGAGAGAGAGAGAGAGAGAGAGAGAGAGAGAGAGATAGGGGAATTGGGAGGTGGAGAGGGGGGGAGAGAGAGACACAGAGACAGAAACAAGATACTCAAAGAGAGTAAGACCCAGAAAGAGAGATGGAGAGAGAGTGAGAGAGCTGGAGAGAAAGCAACAAAGATACAACAAACCAATATGCAAAAACAGTTTGTGATATATTGAAAACCTTACCATAACATGTGCTATCTACACAAACATCTGCCACAATAATCACATCACTAACAACAGCTCTACCAAGACAGCTTTATGCTACAGACAAGACCCCTTTAGCCACCCAGACAGCTTTATGCTACAGACAAGACCCCTTTAGCCACCCAGACAGCTTTATGCTACAGACAAGACCCCTTTAGCCACCCAGACAGCTTTATGCTACAGACAAGACCCCTTTAGCCACCCAGACAGCTTTATGCTACAGACAAGACCTCTTTAGCCACCCAGACAGCTTTATGCTACAGACAAGACCTCTTTACCACCCAGACAGCTCTATGCTACAGACAAGACCCCTTTACCACCCAGACAGCTCTATGCTACAGACAAGACCCCTTTAGCCACCCAGACAGCTTTATGCTACAGACAAGACCCCTTTAGCCACCCAAAGACAGCTCTATGCTACAGACAAGACCGCTTTAGCCACCCAAAGACAGCTCTATGCTACAGACAAGACCCCTTTAGCCACCCAAATACAGCTCTATGCTGCTGACAAGACCTCTTTAGCCACCCATATACAGCTCTATGCTGCTGACAAGACCCCTTTACCAACCAGACAGCTCTATGCTACAGACAAGACCTCTTTACCACCCAGACAGCTTTATGCTACAGACAAGACCCCTTTACCAACCAGACAGCTCTATGCTACAGACAAGACCTCTTTACCACCCAGACAGCTTTATGCTACAGACAAGACCCCTTTAGCCACCCAAATACAGCTCTATGCTACAGACAAGACCCAAACTGCCTTTCATCATGTACAGTCGTGGCCAAAAGTTTTGAGAATGACACAAATACTAATTTTCACAAAGTCTGCTGCCTCAGTTTGTATGATGGCAATTTGCATATACTCCAGAATGTTATAAAGAGTGATCAGATGAATTGCAATTAATTGCAAAGTCCCTCTTTGCCATGCAAATGAACTGAATCCCCAAAAAACATTTTCACTGCATTTCAGCCCTGCCACAAAAAGACCAGCTGACATCATGTGAGTGATTATCTCGTTAACACAGGTGTGAGTGTTGACAAGGACAAGGCTGGAGATCACTCTGTCATGCTGATTGAGTTCGAATAACAGACTGGAAGCTTCAAAAGGGGAGTGGTGCTTGGAATCATTGTGCTTCCTCTGTCAAACATGGTTACCTGCAAGGAAACACGTGCCTTCATCATTGCTTTGCACAAAAAGGGCTTCACAGGCAAGGATATTGCTGCCTGTAAGATTGCTCAGGAATGGCAGCAGGCAGGTGTGAGTGCATCTGCACGCACAGTGAGGCGAAGACTTTTGGTGTCAAGAAGGGCAGCAAAGAAGCAGGTTCGCTACAGGAAAAACATCAAGGACAGACTGATATTCTGCAAAAGGTACAGGGATTGGACTGCTGAGGACTGGGGTAAAGTCATTTTCTCTGATGAATCCCCTTTCCGATTGTTTGGGGCATCCAGAAAAAAGCTTGTACGGAGAAGACAAGGTGAGCGCTACCATCAGTCCTTTGTCATGCCAACAGTAAAGCATCCTGAGACCTTTCATGTGTGGGGTTGCTTGTCAGCCAAGGGAGTGGGCTCACTCACAATTTTGCCTAAGAACACAGCCATGAATAAAGAATGGTACCAACACATCCTCCGAGAGCAACTTCTCCCAACCATCCAGGAACAGTTTGGTAACGAACAATGCCTTTTCCAGCATGATGGAGCACTTTGCCATAAGGCAAAAGTGATAACTAAGTGGCTCGGGGAACAAAACATCCATATTTTGGGTCCATGGCCAGGAAACTCCCCAGACCTTAATCCCATTGAGAACTTGTGGTCAATCCTCAAGAGGTGGGTGGACAAACAAAAACCCACAAATTCTGACAAACTCCAAGCATTGATTATGCAAGAATGGGCTGCCATCAGTCAGGATGTGTCCCAGAAGTTAATTGACAACATGCCAAGGCGGGTTGCAGAGGTCTTGAAAAAGAAGGGTCAACACTACAAATATTCACTCTTTGCATCAACTTCATGTAATTGTCAATAAAAGCCTTTGACACTTATGAAATGCTTCTAAATATACTTCAGTATTCCATAGTAACATCTGACAAAAATATCTAAAGACACTGAAGCAGCAAACTTTGTGGAAATTAATATTTGTGTCATTCTCAAAACTTTTGGCCACGACTGTACAGCCCGAGACACAGAACACAGCTTTCCGTCCTCTGTTACATTGTGAAGGTAAATGTATTTGTGTAACATGTACATACAGAGAGTATCCTGTCTGAAAGTAAGAAGGATTCTGTATTCTCTGGAGCCGTACTCAAGTCTCAGTCAGAGATCACACAGTAGAAGCCTGTGTCCAGTATTGAGTTGTGACAGTGACACTAACACCCCTACATCTGAGAGAAACAGAGCGAGAGAGAGACACACAAACATTGAGAAGCACAGAGAGAAAATGAACAGTGACTCTAACAGTCCTGTACATCTGAAAAAAAACACAGAGAAAGATAGAGGGAGTGAGAGAGAGAGAGAGAGAGACCATAGTGATGGTGCCATGTTTCCTCCAGATGTGATGCTTGGCATTCAGGCCAAAGAGTTTAATCTTGGTTTCATCAGACCAGAGAATCCTTTAGGTGCCTTTGGGCAAACTTGAAGCGGGCTGTCATGTGCCTTTCACTGAGGAGTGGCTTCAGTCTGGCCACTCTAACATAAAGGCCTGATTGGTGGTGCTGCAAAGATGGTTTTCCTTCTAGAAGGTTCTCCCATCACCATAGAGGAACTCTGGAGCTCTGTCAAAGTGACCATCGGGTTCTTGGTCACCTCCCTGACCAAGGCCCTTCTTCCCCGATTGCTCAGTTTGGCCGGGTGGCCAGCTCTAGGAAGATTCTTGGTGGTTCCAAACTTCTTCCATTTAAGAATGATAGAGGCCACTGTGTTTCTGGGGACATTTTCTTGGTACCCTTCCCCAGATTTGTGCCTCGACACAATCCTGTCTTGGAGCTCCACGGACAACTCCTTTGACCTCATGGCTTGGTTTTTACTCTGACATGCACTGTCAGCTGTGGGACCTTATATAGACAGGTGTGTGACTTTCCAAATCATGTCCAATCAATCTAATTTACCACATCTGGACTCCAATCAAGTTGTAGAAACGTCTCAAGGATGATCAATGGAAACAAGATGCACCTGAGCTCAATTTCTAGTCTCATAGTGAAAGGGTCTGAATAATTATGTAAATGTCATATTTCAGTTTCTTATTTTTCTTATTTGTAAACATTTCTAAAAACTGTTTTCGCTTTGTCATTATGGGGTATTATGTGTAGATTGATGATGATTGTTTTATTCATTTAATCCATTTTAGAATAAGGCTGTAACGTAACAAAATGTGGAAAAAGTCAAGGGGTCTGAATACTTTCCGAATACACTGAATGTGTCACATTTGATAATGGTCGTGTGTGTTGACTCAGAACTTGGTGTTTCTACAGGGTCTGCTGGTAGCTATCTTATACTGCTTTGTCAACAAAGAGGTAAGACCTCTTCTCCTCCTATTCTTCTCTTTCTCCCTCTTTCATACATCTTTCATGGAGGATGTATCCTCTCTGTTTCTCTTCTCTTGTCCTAGCTCTTATCCACTAAACTTGGTCTCACATTTACCTGAACAACTCTCAATTTAACGTGAACATCACACATACATCTCTGTCTCTCTCTCTCTCTCTCTCTCTCTCTCTCTCCCTCTATCCCCCTCTCCCTCTCCCCCTCTCTACCTCTCCCCCTCTCCTCCCCAAGGTCCAGTCAGAGATCCTGAAGAAGTGGAAGCGTTGGAAGCTGGGTCGTAACATAGAGGAGGAGTACCGCCACACCTATAGCCAGACGCCCCACCTCAACACTAAGAGCAGCAGCCTGCTGGGTCACGACCCCTTGCACCCCTCCTCCCTGCTCCTCCACCCCCACCTCCCTGACATCACCACCTCCTCCCCTGCTCCCCCTGGCCAGGGCCCAGGCTGCTCCCCAGAGGAGAAGCACCTCCTGGTAGTGAGCTGTCAGAATGGCATGGGGCGGAGCAGGAAGAACACGGGGTCGTCCATGCAGTTTCCCTCCCTACCACGTGAGGGCACCATCAGCTGTAGTCACACACTGATAGAGGATAATATGGATGATATCTGCTTGACGAACAGGGTGTCAGAGTGTTACGAGGCTCCTAGAGGAAATGCAGAGAGCCACCTCTGAGACTGGAGAGGACGGGGAAGATTAATAACGTAACACCCTGGTAACTACAGCAGAGACTGGAGAGGACGGGGAAGATTAATGACGTAACACCCTGGTAACTACAGCAGAGACTGGAGAGGACGGGGAAGATTAATGACGTAACACCCTGGTAACACTCTGGAGCTGGGCAGTGTGTTTCAGGAGAGGTGTGTTTCTCAATGGCCGTCACCCTGGACCAATGTTAATGAGCGAGATGGCCTTGACAGACCCAGGACCAGTGTGTGTCTCAATGTTCGTATCGTCACCCTGAAACAGTGTTAGTAGGAGAGAGACACCTACTCGTCCCTCTCCAATCCACAGCCAAATGAGAGAAACATAGGACAAGCTAGACCTCCCATGTTGGAACCCTCTGACCCAGACCAGACCTCCCATGTTGGACCCCTCTGACCCAGACCTCCCATGTTGGAACCCTCTGACCCAGACCAGACCTCCCATGTTGGACCCCTCTGACCCAGACCAGACCTCCCATGTTGGAACCCTCTGACCCAGACCTCCCATGTTGGAACCCTCTGACCCAGACCAGACCTCCCATGTTGGACCCCTCTGACCCAGACCTCCCATGTTGGACCCCTCTGACCCAGACCAGACCTCCCATGTTGGAACCCTCTGACCCAGACCAGGCCTCCCATGTTGAACCCCTCTGTCGTCCTATGACAGTGGATGTCCTGCGAGCTACATGGATTGATATGTGTTTTCTCTTCAACAGACAGTCAGACACACAGCATGGACTCACTGCTGCAGGACTCACTGCTGCTGCAGGACTCACTGCTGCTGCAGGACTCACTGCTGCTGCAGGACTCACTGCTGCTGCAGGACTCACTGCTGCTGCAGGACTCACTGCTGCTGCAGAACTCACTGCTGCATGTTCACAAAGCCAAAACGGAGAAGAATAAAAACAACTTCCAAAGCTAAATGTGTAAAATAATACCCAGAAACCTCAAGTTGCTAAATACAGGGTCTTAGCTTTAGCCTCTGGTATATGTTGTTGTTGTTGTTGTTGTTGTTATTGTTATTGTTGTTGTTGTGTTAAATTGTGATGTGTTTTCTGGTACTGGAGACAGTACAGGAAGAATGAACTGGACATTCAAACAACACCAACAAAAAACAGGCCACATGACTACCATGACTACCATGACTACCAGGACTACCATGACTACCATGACTACCATGACTACCAGGACTACCAGGACTACCAGGACTACCAGGACTACCAGGACTACCAGAAAAACAGAGGAAATCATGATAGAACAAACAACACCAATACATGAATACATATTCATACCCTTCATAGTTCTTTGTAAAGCTTTTGATGAGATACCCCCTTGACCTTGCTGTCCATTCTGGTTGGATGACGACAGAGAGAGCGAGCGAGAGAGAGAGAGCGAGAGAGTGAGAGAGGGGGGGGGGGGAGAGTGAGAGGGGAGAGAGAGAGGTGAGAGAGAGAGGGGGGAGAGAGAGAGAGAGGGGAGAGAGAGAGAGGGGGAGAGGGAGAGAGGGGGAGAGGGAGAGATAGAGAGTTGTAGATCAGTTCAACCTGAGTTTGTATAGGACCAGAGAGATAGGTTGCTTCCCCAATTGCACCCTATTCCCTATATAGTGCTATTTGGGACTCGGACAGAGGCAGCGTTCCTGTAGAGTTGACCCCAGTGTAAGGTCACCACCGCTGGGTTCTACCCCCATAGTGGCCCCCTTACCTGACCTGAGGACCAGGACAGGACCCATGAAAACCATGTATTTAAAGTATGGCAGCCATGTTAGCGACCCAATACATTGAGGATATTCAAAACAGTGCTATGTCTATAATTAGAACAATATTGAACATTGTAAAAGTTGGCCCAACTCTCTGGATGTATGGCTCTGGGACCCCTGACAACATGGCAGCTGCTTCTTTTACCATAAAGGTACAAGAGACTTTCTACGAATCCAGGGGCTGACACAGATAACGGGGCTGACACAGATAACGGGGCTGACACAGATAACGGATCCAGCTAGTGATAATAATGTTGATGGTGATGATGATGTTGGTGGTGGTGATGATGATGATGGTGATGATGATGAGGGTTGATGATGGTGGTGATGATGTTGATGATGGTGAAGATGAAGATGAAGAAAATGATGACGATGATGAAGATAATGATGGTGATGGTGATGATCATGATGATGATGAAGATAATGATGGTGATGATGATGATGATGATGATGGTGGTGATGATGAAGATAATGATGATGAGTGTGATACTGTTGATTATCATCACATTCTATACATTCATGTAAAGCCACCAATTTCAGAATATTTTTTTTTCTTCCCAAACACAAAAGGTTACGACCTGGAAAATCTGACTTCATATTCGACTTGTGAGTTGTTAGTGTTGTAATCGTGACAAGTGTTTTATTTTTCTGAAATGTTTTTTAGAAGATGGGATCAGAAAGTAGAAGAAAAGACAGTGGTTTTCTTCATTCAGTCTGGCTACCCAAGTCTGTTAGAAATACTATATATTGTACATGTTAATAATGCAGGACTGGACTGGGACCAGGAATAGGCCTGGGTATATCTAATGTGTTCCCCCATTATTAGACACATCATTATTATTGTGTAGAAACCCCCCTGATTTAGACAGGCCCACTGGGCTGAAGAGGGGCCAGCCCATCTGGCATTTACACGAATCCAGCAGCTCTCTCTGTTCAACTCTTCAAGAAAATGTGTTTTTGTCGTCATGTTTAAAATAGCCTTTTTGCCGTGCATGCAAATGAATGTTAATATAATAATCTGTAATGGGTTTGAGCCAATGGTAAACAGTATCATCAAGCTTTCCAGAGCTGTATGTCACATGAGGTCACTGCATTCAGTTACAGTATGTTTTCCCTCACCGCCTCCCCCTACTGAGTGAATGACCCTACTCTATGGGGATATAAGACCTATATCAAGTCCACATAGGGAGTACAGAGTAGACATGGGTTCAAATATTATTTCATTTATTTCATATTCTTTAGGTTGTGCTTCATTGAGCTTGCCTGGCACGGTGGGACCAATGAAATGGTCTGAATATGGCAAACCCTGTCCATCTTGCACTCCAGACAGACTCAATGACGTGGTCAGTGTTGGAAAGAAAACAAATACTATTTCAATGGTTTCAGGTCACCATGGTATTACCTATTCAAACTACGGAGTCATTATATAATGAAGCAATAAGGCCTGAGGAGGTGTGGTATACGGCCATTATACCACGGCTACGGGCTGTTCTTAGTCACAACGCAACGCAGAGGCTGCTGAGGGGAGAACGGCTCATAATAACGCCTGGAATGGAGCAAATGGAATGGCTTTTAACCATGTGTTTGATACCATCCCACCTATTCCACTCCAGCCATTACCACAGCCATTACCAAATGAAGGTGCCACCAACCTCCTGTGCTGGATACAGCCCTTAGCCGTGGTACATTGGCCATATACCACAAACCCCTGAGGTACCGTGGTACATTGGCCATATACCACAAACCCCTGAGGTACCTTATTTCTATTATAAACTGGTTACCAACATAATTAGAGCAGTAAAAATAAATGTTGCGTCATACCCGTGGTATACGGTCTGATATACCACGGCTGAGAGCCAATCAGCAATCAGTGCAAACGCTGACTGATACATAACGGAAGTAAGGTGTCCATATTAGGAACACCTCAGTCTCAAGTCCTGCTGAGGCTGTCCTAATATGGACACCATATATAAGAACAAAATCGAGTCTCAATTTGCTGAGGTGTGATGGTATATAAACCAATCAGAAAAAACATACATCACACCATAATCAAATCCTGTGACTGTGATGACAGGAGCACAAGAGTTCACAAGATGGTTCTCATTTTACACAGCTTTTCTGGAACAGGACGTCTTTGTGAGAAGGGGGATGGATTCTTTTTTTACCAAACAATTGACAGGAATAACTCAACTCAACATGACTTTGTAAGGCTATTTTCACAATGTTAATTTATAATTGCTAAATATGTCAATCATTTTATGTTAATGACATTCAAATGATTTGTTTGTTTGTCTTATATATGTGTGTGTGTGGTGTGTGTGGTGTGTGTGGTGTGTGTGGTGTGTGTACTGGCAGATATGCCCTGGGTCCAGAGAGGTGGGAGTTACAGGAGTTACAGGAGAAGATATAGGAGGAATCATCCCCTGCTCTAGAACTTCCTCAGCTGATGTTGTGTTGCAACAGAGCAATTCCATTGGTTGTTGTGTTGCAGCAGAGCAATTCCATTGGTTGTTGTATTGCAACAGAGCAGTTCCATTGGTTGTTGTGTTGCAGCAGAGCAATTCCATTGGCTGTTGTGTTGCAGCAGAGCAGTTCTGTTGGCTGTTGTGTTGCAACAGAGCAATTCCATTGGCTGTTGTGTTGCAGCAGAGCAATTCCATTGGCTGTTGTGTTGCAGCAGAGCAGTTCCGTTGGCTGTTGTGTTGCAACAGAGCACTTCCATTGGCTGTTGTGTTGCAGCAGAGCAGTTCCATTGGCTGTTGTGTTGCAGCAGAGCAATTCCATTGGCTGTTGTGTTGCAGCAGAGCAATTCCATTGGCTGGTGTGTTGCAGCAGAGCAATTCCATTGGCTGTTGTGTTGCAGCAGAGCAGTTCTGTTGGCTGTTGTATTGCAACAGAGCAGTTCCATTGGCTGCTGTGTGTGTTGCAGCAGAGCAATTCCATTGGCTGTTGTGTTGCAGCAGATCTGTCCCATTGGCTGCTGTGTGTGTTGCAGCAGAGCAATTCCATTGGCCTCAGTTTTGCAGTAGAGCTGTACCATCGGCTGCTGTGTGTTTGACGGAGCTGTTCCATTGACTGCAGGAACTGTGGCTTCACGAGATACACCCCAAGTCAGAATTCTCATTGAGTTAGTCTCATTGGTTACTGTGTTGAAATAGAGCATTCCCATTGGTTGTTGTACATGCCATAAACCAGAGTCTTCTAGGATCCAGTAAAATTGGCTTCACAAAGTACATTGAGGTCAGCAGCTACATTACGCTCAGTCTATTTCATCCCCCTTTGCATGTAGATCACATACGGAGCCAGCACGCATGAAATCACACATTTTACCTTCTGTGCAAATTAAATGAAATAGAAAAAAACTTAAAGACAAAGAGCAGCAATTCTGTGTCTTCTCTACCTCCACTGATGCTACTGCATGTTACTGTAGAATCCCCAACATGATACAGAAACATAACTGTAGAATCCCCAACATGATATAGAAACATGACTGTAGAATCCCCAAAATGATATAGAAGCATCACTGTAGAATCCCCAACATGATACAGAAACATCACAGTAGAATCCCCAACATGATACAGAAACATCACTGTAGAATCCCCAACATGATATAGAAACATCACTGTAGAATCCCCAACATGATATAGAAACATCACTGTAGAATCCCCAACATGATACAGAAACATCACAGTAGAATCCCCAACATGATATAGAAACATCACTGTAGAATCCCCAACATGATACAGAAACATCACTGTAGAATCCCCAACATGATATAGAAACATCACTGTAGAATCCCCAACATGATATATTAACATCACTGTAGAATCCCCAACATGATACAGAAACATCACTGTAGAATCCCCAACATGATATAGAAGCATCACTGTAGAATCCCCAAAATGATATAGAAACATCACTGTAGAATCCCCAACATGATACAGAAACATCACTGTAGAATCCCCAACATGATATAGAAGCATCACTGTAGAATCCCCAAAATGATATAGAAACATCACTGTAGAATCCCCAACATGATACAGAAACATCACTGTAGAATCCCCAACATGATACAGAAACATCACTGTAGAATCCCCAACATGATAAAGAAACATCAATGTAGAATCCCCAACATGATACAGAAACATCACTGTAGAATCCCCAACATGATATAGAAACATCACTGTAGAATCCCCAACATGATACAGAAACATCACTGTAGAATCCCCAACATGATACAGAAACATCACTGTAGAATCCCCAACATGATATATAAACATCACTGTAGAATCCCCAACATGATACAGAAACATCACTGTAGAATCCCCAACATGATACAGAAACATCACTGTAGAATCCCCAACATGATACAGAAACATCACTGTAGAATCCCCAACATGATACAGAAACATCACTGTAGAATCCCCAACATGATACAGAAGCATCACTGTAGAATCCACAAAATGATATAGAAACATCACTGTAGAATCCCCAACATGATATATAAACATCACTGTAGAATCCCCAACATGATACAGAAACATCACTGTAGAATCCCCAACATGATACAGAAACATCACTGTAGAATCCCCAACATGATACAGAAGCATCACTGTAGAATCCACAAAATGATATAGAAACATCACTGTAGAATCCCCAACATGATACAGAAACATCACTGTAGAATCCCCAACATGATACAGAAACATCACTGTAGAATCCCCAACATGATACAGAAACATCACTGTAGAATCCCCAACATGATACAGAAACATCACTGTAGAATCCCCAACATGATACAGAAACATCACTGTAGAATTCCCAACATGATATAGAAACATCACTGTAGAATCCCCAACATGATACAGAAACATCACTGTAGAATCCCCAACATGATACAGAAACATCACTGTAGAATCCCCAACATGATACAGAAACATCACTGTAGAATCCCCAACATGATACATAAACATCACTGTAGAATCCCCAACATGATACAGAAACATCACTGTAGAATCCCCAACATGATATAGAAGCATCACTGTAGAATCCCCAAAATGATATAGAAACATCACTGTAGAATCCCCAACATGATACAGAAACATCACAGTAGAATCCCCAACATGATACAGAAACATCACTGTAGAATCCCCAACATGATATAGAAACATCACTGTAGAATCCCCAACATGATACAGAAACATCACTGTAGAATCCCCAACATGATATAGAAACATCACTGTAGAATCCCCAACATGATATATAAACATCACTGTAGAATCCCCAACATGATACAGAAACATCACTGTAGAATCCCCAACATGATACAGAAACATCACTGTAGAATCCCCAACATGATACAGAAACATCACTGTAGAATTCCCAACATGATATAGAAACATCACTGTAGAATCCCCAACATGATACAGAAACATCACTGTAGAATCCCCAAAATGATATAGAAACATCACTGTAGAATCCCCAACATGATACAGAAACATCACTGTAGAATCCCCAACATGATACAGAAACATCACTGTAGAATCCCCAACATGATACAGAAACATCACTGTAGAATCCCCAACATGATACAGAAGCATCACTGTAGAATCCCCAAAATGATATAGAAACATCACTGTAGAATCCCCAACATGATACAGAAACATCACAGTAGAATCCCCAACATGATACAGAAACATCACTGTAGAATCCCCAACATGATATAGAAACATCACTGTAGAATCCCCAACATGATACAGAAACATCACTGTAGAATCCCCAACATGATATATAAACATCACTGTAGAATCCCCAACATGATACAGAAACATCACTGTAGAATCCCCAACATGATACAGAAACATCACTGTAGAATCCCCAACATGATACAGAAACATCACTGTAGAATCCCCAACATGATACAGAAACATCACTGTAGAATCCCCAACATGATACAGAAACATCAATGTAGAATCCCCAACATGATACAGAAACATCACTGTAGAATCCCCAACATGATATATAAACATCACTGTAGAATCCCCAACATGATACAGAAACATCACTGTAGAATCCCCAACATGATACAGAAGCATCACTGTAGAATCCACAAAATGATATAGAAACATCACTGTAGAATCCCCAACATGATATATAAACATCACTGTAGAATCCCCAACATGATACAGAAACATCACTGTAGAATCCCCAACATGATACAGAAACATCACTGTAGAATCCCCAACATGATACAGAAGCATCACTGTAGAATCCCCAACATGATACAGAAACATCACTGTAGAATCCCCAACATGATACAGAAGCATCACTGTAGAATCCCCAAAATGATATAGAAACATCACTGTAGAATCCCCAACATGATACAGAAACATCACAGTAGAATCCCCAACATGATACAGAAACATCACTGTAGAATCCCCAACATGATATAGAAACATCACTGTAGAATCCCCAACATGATACAGAAACATCACTGTAGAATCCCCAACATGATATATAAACATCACTGTAGAATCCCCAACATGATACAGAAACATCACTGTAGAATCCCCAACATGATACAGAAACATCACTGTAGAATCCCCAACATGATACAGAAACATCACTGTAGAATCCCCAACATGATACAGAAACATCAATGTAGAATCCCCAACATGATACAGAAACATCACTGTAGAATCCCAACATGATATATAAACATCACTGTAGAATCCCCAACATGATACAGAAACATCACTGTAGAATCCCCAACATGAAACAGAAGCATCACTGTAGAATCCACAAAATGATATAGAAACATCACTGTAGAATCCCCAACATGATATATAAACATCACTGTAGAATCCCCAACATGATACAGAAACATCACTGTAGAATCCCCAACATGATACAGAAACATCACTGTAGAATCCCCAACATGATACAGAAGCATCACTGTAGAATCCACAAAATGATATAGAAACATCACTGTAGAATCCCCAACATGATACAGAAACATCACTGTAGAATCCCCAACATGATACAGAAACATCACTGTAGAATCCCCAACATGATACAGAAACATCACTGTAGAATCCCCAACATGATACAGAAACATCACTGTAGAATCCCCAACATGATACAGAAACATCACTGTAGAATTCCCAACATGATATAGAAACATCACTGTAGAATCCCCAACATGATACAGAAACATCACTGTAGAATCCCCAACATGATACAGAAACATCACTGTAGAATCCCCAACATGATATATAAACATCACTGTAGAATCCCCAACATGATACAGAAACATCACTGTAGAATCCCCAACATGATACAGAAGCATCACTGTAGAATCCACAAAATGATATAGAAACATCACTGTAGAATCCCCAACATGATATATAAACATCACTGTAGAATCCCCAACATGATACAGAAACATCACTGTAGAATCCCCAACATGATACAGAAACATCACTGTAGAATCCCCAACATGATACAGAAGCATCACTGTAGAATCCACAAAATGATATAGAAACATCACTGTAGAATCCCCAACATGATACAGAAACATCACTGTAGAATCCCCAACATGATACAGAAACATCACTGTAGAATCCCCAACATGATACAGAAACATCACTGTAGAATCCCCAACATGATACAGAAACATCACTGTAGAATCCCCAACATGATACAGAAACATCACTGTAGAATTCCCAACATGATATAGAAACATCACTGTAGAATCCCCAACATGATACAGAAACATCACTGTAGAATCCCCAACATGATACAGAAACATCACTGTAGAATCCCCAACATGATACATAAACATCACTGTAGAATCCCCAACATGATACAGAAACATCACTGTAGAATCCCCAACATGATATAGAAGCATCACTGTAGAATCCCCAAAATGATATAGAAACATCACTGTAGAATCCCCAACATGATACAGAAACATCACAGTAGAATCCCCAACATGATACAGAAACATCACTGTAGAATCCCCAACATGATATAGAAACATCACTGTAGAATCCCCAACATGATACAGAAACATCACTGTAGAATCCCCAACATGATATAGAAACATCACTGTAGAATCCCCAACATGATATATAAACATCACTGTAGAATCCCCAACATGATACAGAAACATCACTGTAGAATCCCCAACATGATACAGAAACATCACTGTAGAATCCCCAACATGATACAGAAACATCACTGTAGAATTCCCAACATGATATAGAAACATCACTGTAGAATCCCCAACATGATACAGAAACATCACTGTAGAATCCCCAAAATGATATAGAAACATCACTGTAGAATCCCCAACATGATACAGAAACATCACAGTAGAATCCCCAACATGATACAGAAACATCACTGTAGAATCCCCAACATGATATAGAAACATCACTGTAGAATCCCCAACATGATACAGAAACATCACTGTAGAATCCCCAACATGATATATAAACATCACTGTAGAATCCCCAACATGATACAGAAACATCACTGTAGAATCCCCAACATGATACAGAAACATCACTGTAGAATCCCCAACATGATACAGAAACATCACTGTAGAATCCCCAACATGATACAGAAACATCAATGTAGAATCCCCAACATGATAGAGAAACATCACTGTAGAATCCCCAACATGATATATAAACATCACTGTAGAATCCCCAACATGATACAGAAACATCACTGTAGAATCCCCAACATGATATAGAAACATCACTGTAGAATCCCCAACATGATATATAAACATCACTGTAGAATCCCCAACATGATACAGAAACATCACTGTAGAATCCCCAACATCATATAGAAACATCACTGTAGAATCCCCAACATGATATAGAAACATCACTGTAGAATCCCCAACATGATATATTAACATCACTGTAGAATCCCCAACATGATACAGAAACATCACTGTAGAATCCCCAACATGATACAGAAGCATCACTGTAGAATCCCCAAAATGATATAGAACCATCACTGTAGAATCCCCAAAATGATATAGAAGCATCACTGTAGAATCCCCAACATGATACACAAACATCACTGTAGAATCCCCAACATGATACAGAAACATCACTGTAGAATCCCCAACATGATATAGAAACATCACTGTAGAATCCCCAACATGATATAGAAGCATCACTGTAGAATCCCCAACATGATACACAAACATCACTGTAGAATCCCCAACATGATACAGAAACATCACTGTAGAATCCCCAACATGATACAGAAACATCACTGTAGAATCCCCAACATGATATATAAACATCACTGTTGAATCCCCAACATGATACAGAAACATCACTGTAGAATCCCCAACATGATATAGAAACATCACTGTAGAATCCCCAACATGATATAGAAACATCACTGTAGAATCCCCAACATGATACAGAAACATCACTGTAGAATCCGCAAAATGATATAGCAACATCACTGTAGAATCCCCAACATGATACAGAAACATCACTGTAGAATCCCCAACATGATACATAAACATAACTGTTGAATCCCCAACATGATACAGAAACATCACTGTAGAATCCCCAACATGATATAGAAACATCACTGTAGAATCACCAACATGATACAGAAACATCACTGTAGAATCCCCAAAATGATATAGAAGCATCACTGTAGAATCCCCAACATGATACAGAAACATCACTGTAGAATCCCCAACATGATATAGAAACATCACTGTAGAATCCCCAACATGATACAGAAACATCACTGTAGAATCCCCAACATGATATAGAAACATCACTGTAGAATCCCCAACATGATACAGAAACATCACTGTAGAATCCCCAACATGATATAGAAACATCACTGTAGAATCCCCAACATGATACAGAAACATCACTGTAGAATCCCCAACATGATACAGAAACATCACTGTAGAATCCCCAACATGATACGGAAACATCACTGTAGAATCCCCAACATGATACATAAACATCACTGTTGAATCCCCAACATGATACAGAAACATCACTGTAGAATCCCCAAAATGATATAGAAACATCACTGTAGAATCCCCAACATGATACAGAAACATCACTGTAGAATCCCCAACATGATATAGAAACATCACTGTAGAATCCCCAACATGATATATAAACATCACTGTAGAATCCCCAACATGATACGGAAACATCACTGTAGAATCCCCAACATGATATAGAAGCATCACTGTAGAATCCCCAAAATGATATAGAAACATCACTGTAGAATCCCCAACATGATACAGAAACATCACTGTAGAATCCCCAACATGATACAGAAACATCACTGTAGAATTCCCAACATGATATATAAACATCACTGTAGAATCCCCAACATGATAAAGAAACATCACTGTAGAATCCCCAACATGATACAGAAACATCACTGTAGAATCCCCAACATGATATATAAACATCACTGTAGAATCCCCAACATGATACAGAAACATCACTGTAGAATCCCCAACATGATACAGAAACATCACTGTAGAATCCCTAACATGATATAGAAACATCACTGTAGAATCCCCAACATGATACACAAACATCACTGTAGATTCCCCAACATGATACAGAAACATCACTGTAGAATCCCCAACATGATACAGAAACATCACTGTAGAATCCCCAACATGATACAGAAACATCACTGTAGAATCCCCAACATGATATAGAAACATCACTGTAGAATCCGCAACATGATATAGAAGCATCACTGTAGAATCCCCAACATGATACACAAACATCACTGTAGAATCCCCAACATGATACAGAAACATCACTGTAGAATCCCCAACATGATACAGAAACATCACTGTAGAATCCCCAACATGATATATAAACATCACTGTTGAATCCCCAACATGATACAGAAACATCACTGTAGAATCCCCAACATGATATAGAAACATCACTGTAGAATCCCCAACATGATATAGAAACATCACTGTAGAATCCCCAACATGATACAGAAACATCACTGTAGAATCCGCAAAATGATATAGCAACATCACTGTAGAATCCCCAACATGATACAGAAACATCACTGTAGAATCCCCAACATGATACATAAACATAACTGTTGAATCCCCAACATGATACAGAAACATCACTGTAGAATCCCCAACATGATATAGAAACATCACTGTAGAATCACCAACATGATACAGAAACATCACTGTAGAATCCCCAAAATGATATAGAAGCATCACTGTAGAATCCCCAACATGATACAGAAACATCACTGTAGAATCCCCAACATGATATAGAAACATCACTGTAGAATCCCCAACATGATACAGAAACATCACTGTAGAATCCCCAACATGATATAGAAACATCACTGTAGAATCCCCAACATGATACAGAAACATCACTGTAGAATCCCCAACATGATATAGAAACATCACTGTAGAATCCCCAACATGATACAGAAACATCACTGTAGAATCCCCAACATGATACAGAAACATCACTGTAGAATCCCCAACATGATACGGAAACATCACTGTAGAATCCCCAACATGATACATAAACATCACTGTTGAATCCCCAACATGATACAGAAGCATCACTGTAGAATCCCCAAAATGATATAGAAACATCACTGTAGAATCCCCAACATGATACAGAAACATCACTGTAGAATCCCCAACATGATACAGAAACATCACTGTAGAATCCCCAACATGATATATAAACATCACTGTAGAATCCCCAACATGATACAGAAACATCACTGTAGAATCCCCAACATGATACAGAAGCATCACTGTAGAATCCCCAAAATGATATAGAACCATCACTGTAGAATCCCCAAAATGATATAGAAGCATCACTGTAGAATCCCCAACATGATACACAAACATCACTGTAGAATCCCCAACATGATACAGAAACATCACTGTAGAATCCCCAACATGATATAGAAACATCACTGTAGAATCCCCAACATGATATAGAAGCATCACTGTAGAATCCCCAACATGATACACAAACATCACTGTAGAATCCCCAACATGATACAGAAACATCACTGTAGAATCCCCAACATGATACAGAAACATCACTGTAGAATCCCCAACATGATATATAAACATCACTGTTGAATCCCCAACATGATACAGAAACATCACTGTAGAATCCCCAACATGATATAGAAACATCACTGTAGAATCCCCAACATGATATAGAAACATCACTGTAGAATCCCCAACATGATACAGAAACATCACTGTAGAATCCGCAAAATGATATAGCAACATCACTGTAGAATCCCCAACATGATACAGAAACATCACTGTAGAATCCCCAACATGATACATAAACATAACTGTTGAATCCCCAACATGATACAGAAACATCACTGTAGAATCCCCAACATGATATAGAAACATCACTGTAGAATCACCAACATGATACAGAAACATCACTGTAGAATCCCCAAAATGATATAGAAGCATCACTGTAGAATCCCCAACATGATACAGAAACATCACTGTAGAATCCCCAACATGATATAGAAACATCACTGTAGAATCCCCAACATGATACAGAAACATCACTGTAGAATCCCCAACATGATATAGAAACATCACTGTAGAATCCCCAACATGATACAGAAACATCACTGTAGAATCCCCAACATGATATAGAAACATCACTGTAGAATCCCCAACATGATACAGAAACATCACTGTAGAATCCCCAACATGATACAGAAACATCACTGTAGAATCCCCAACATGATACGGAAACATCACTGTAGAATCCCCAACATGATACATAAACATCACTGTTGAATCCCCAACATGATACAGAAACATCACTGTAGAATCCCCAAAATGATATAGAAACATCACTGTAGAATCCCCAACATGATACAGAAACATCACTGTAGAATCCCCAACATGATATAGAAACATCACTGTAGAATCCCCAACATGATATATAAACATCACTGTAGAATCCCCAACATGATACGGAAACATCACTGTAGAATCCCCAACATGATATAGAAGCATCACTGTAGAATCCCCAAAATGATATAGAAACATCACTGTAGAATCCCCAACATGATACAGAAACATCACTGTAGAATCCCCAACATGATACAGAAACATCACTGTAGAATTCCCAACATGATATATAAACATCACTGTAGAATCCCCAACATGATAAAGAAACATCACTGTAGAATCCCCAACATGATACAGAAACATCACTGTAGAATCCCCAACATGATATATAAACATCACTGTAGAATCCCCAACATGATACAGAAACATCACTGTAGAATCCCCAACATGATACAGAAACATCACTGTAGAATCCCTAACATGATATAGAAACATCACTGTAGAATCCCCAACATGATACACAAACATCACTGTAGATTCCCCAACATGATACAGAAACATCACTGTAGAATCCCAAACATGATACAGAAACATCACTGTAGAATCCCCAACATGATACAGAAACATCACTGTAGAATCCCCAACATGATACAGAAACATCACTGTAGAATCCCCAACATGATACACAAACATCACTGTAGAATCCCCAACATGATACAGAAACATCACTGTAGAATCCCCAACATGATATAGAAACATCACTGTAGAATCCGCAACATGATATAGAAGCATCACTGTAGAATCCCCAACATGATACACAAACATCACTGTAGAATCCCCAACATGATACAGAAACATCACTGTAGAATCCCCAACATGATACAGAAACATCACTGTAGAATCCCCAACATGATATATAAACATCACTGTTGAATCCCCAACATGATACAGAAACATCACTGTAGAATCCCCAACATGATATAGAAACATCACTGTAGAATCCCCAACATGATATAGAAACATCACTGTAGAATCCCCAACATGATACAGAAACATCACTGTAGAATCCGCAAAATGATATAGCAACATCACTGTAGAATCCCCAACATGATACAGAAACATCACTGTAGAATCCCCAACATGATACATAAACATAACTGTTGAATCCCCAACATGATACAGAAACATCACTGTAGAATCCCCAACATGATATAGAAACATCACTGTAGAATCACCAACATGATACAGAAACATCACTGTAGAATCCCCAAAATGATATAGAAGCATCACTGTAGAATCCCCAACATGATACAGAAACATCACTGTAGAATCCCCAACATGATATAGAAACATCACTGTAGAATCCCCAACATGATACAGAAACATCACTGTAGAATCCCCAACATGATATAGAAACATCACTGTAGAATCCCCAACATGATACAGAAACATCACTGTAGAATCCCCAACATGATATAGAAACATCACTGTAGAATCCCCAACATGATACAGAAACATCACTGTAGAATCCCCAACATGATACAGAAACATCACTGTAGAATCCCCAACATGATACGGAAACATCACTGTAGAATCCCCAACATGATACATAAACATCACTGTTGAATCCCCAACATGATACAGAAACATCACTGTAGAATCCCCAAAATGATATAGAAACATCACTGTAGAATCCCCAACATGATACAGAAACATCACTGTAGAATCCCCAACATGATATAGAAACATCACTGTAGAATCCCCAACATGATATATAAACATCACTGTAGAATCCCCAACATGATACGGAAACATCACTGTAGAATCCCCAACATGATATAGAAGCATCACTGTAGAATCCCCAAAATGATATAGAAACATCACTGTAGAATCCCCAACATGATACAGAAACATCACTGTAGAATCCCCAACATGATACAGAAACATCACTGTAGAATCCCCAACATGATATATAAACATCACTGTAGAATCCCCAACATGATACAGAAACATCACTGTAGAATCCCCAACATGATACAGAAACATCACTGTAGAATCCCCAACATGATACAGAAACATCACTGTAGAATCCCCAACATGATACAGAAACATCACTGTAGAATCCCCAACATGATACAGAAGCATCACTGTAGAATCCACAAAATGATATAGAAACATCACTGTAGAATCCCCAACATGATATATAAACATCACTGTAGAATCCCCAACATGATACAGAAACATCACTGTAGAATCCCCAACATGATACAGAAACATCACTGTAGAATCCCCAACATGATACAGAAGCATCACTGTAGAATCCACAAAATGATATAGAAACATCACTGTAGAATCCCCAACATGATACAGAAACATCACTGTAGAATCCCCAACATGATACAGAAACATCACTGTAGAATCCCCAACATGATACAGAAACATCACTGTAGAATCCCCAACATGATACAGAAACATCACTGTAGAATCCCCAACATGATACAGAAACATCACTGTAGAATTCCCAACATGATATAGAAACATCACTGTAGAATCCCCAACATGATACAGAAACATCACTGTAGAATCCCCAACATGATACAGAAACATCACTGTAGAATCCCCAACATGATACAGAAACATCACTGTAGAATCCCCAACATGATACATAAACATCACTGTAGAATCCCCAACATGATACAGAAACATCACTGTAGAATCCCCAACATGATATAGAAGCATCACTGTAGAATCCCCAAAATGATATAGAAACATCACTGTAGAATCCCCAACATGATACAGAAACATCACAGTAGAATCCCCAACATGATACAGAAACATCACTGTAGAATCCCCAACATGATATAGAAACATCACTGTAGAATCCCCAACATGATACAGAAACATCACTGTAGAATCCCCAACATGATATAGAAACATCACTGTAGAATCCCCAACATGATACAGAAACATCACTGTAGAATCCCCAACATGATACAGAAACATCACTGTAGAATCCCCAACATGATACAGAAACATCACTGTAGAATCCCCAACATGATACAGAAACATCAATGTAGAATCCCCAACATGATACAGAAACATCACTGTAGAATCCCCAACATGATATATAAACATCACTGTAGAATCCCCAACATGATACAGAAACATCACTGTAGAATCCCCAACATGATACAGAAGCATCACTGTAGAATCCACAAAATGATATAGAAACATCACTGTAGAATCCCCAACATGATATATAAACATCACTGTAGAATCCCCAACATGATACAGAAACATCACTGTAGAATCCCCAACATGATACAGAAACATCACTGTAGAATCCCCAACATGATACAGAAGCATCACTGTAGAATCCACAAAATGATATAGAAACATCACTGTAGAATCCCCAACATGATACAGAAACATCACTGTAGAATCCCCAACATGATACAGAAACATCACTGTAGAATCCCCAACATGATACAGAAACATCACTGTAGAATCCCCAACATGATACAGAAACATCACTGTAGAATCCCCAACATGATACAGAAACATCACTGTAGAATTCCCAACATGATATAGAAACATCACTGTAGAATCCCCAACATGATACAGAAACATCACTGTAGAATCCCCAACATGATACAGAAACATCACTGTAGAATCCCCAACATGATATATAAACATCACTGTAGAATCCCCAACATGATACAGAAACATCACTGTAGAATCCCCAACATGATACAGAAGCATCACTGTAGAATCCACAAAATGATATAGAAACATCACTGTAGAATCCCCAACATGATATATAAACATCACTGTAGAATCCCCAACATGATACAGAAACATCACTGTAGAATCCCCAACATGATACAGAAACATCACTGTAGAATCCCCAACATGATACAGAAGCATCACTGTAGAATCCACAAAATGATATAGAAACATCACTGTAGAATCCCCAACATGATACAGAAACATCACTGTAGAATCCCCAACATGATACAGAAACATCACTGTAGAATCCCCAACATGATACAGAAACATCACTGTAGAATCCCCAACATGATACAGAAACATCACTGTAGAATCCCCAACATGATACAGAAACATCACTGTAGAATTCCCAACATGATATAGAAACATCACTGTAGAATCCCCAACATGATACAGAAACATCACTGTAGAATCCCCAACATGATACAGAAACATCACTGTAGAATCCCCAACATGATACATAAACATCACTGTAGAATCCCCAACATGATACAGAAACATCACTGTAGAATCCCCAACATGATATAGAAGCATCACTGTAGAATCCCCAAAATGATATAGAAACATCACTGTAGAATCCCCAACATGATACAGAAACATCACAGTAGAATCCCCAACATGATACAGAAACATCACTGTAGAATCCCCAACATGATATAGAAACATCACTGTAGAATCCCCAACATGATACAGAAACATCACTGTAGAATCCCCAACATGATATAGAAACATCACTGTAGAATCCCCAACATGATATATAAACATCACTGTAGAATCCCCAACATGATACAGAAACATCACTGTAGAATCCCCAACATGATACAGAAACATCACTGTAGAATCCCCAACATGATACAGAAACATCACTGTAGAATTCCCAACATGATATAGAAACATCACTGTAGAATCCCCAACATGATACAGAAACATCACTGTAGAATCCCCAAAATGATATAGAAACATCACTGTAGAATCCCCAACATGATACAGAAACATCACTGTAGAATCCCCAACATGATACAGAAACATCACTGTAGAATCCCCAACATGATACAGAAACATCACTGTAGAATCCCCAACATGATACAGAAGCATCACTGTAGAATCCCCAAAATGATATAGAAACATCACTGTAGAATCCCCAACATGATACAGAAACATCACAGTAGAATCCCCAACATGATACAGAAACATCACTGTAGAATCCCCAACATGATATAGAAACATCACTGTAGAATCCCCAACATGATACAGAAACATCACTGTAGAATCCCCAACATGATATATAAACATCACTGTAGAATCCCCAACATGATACAGAAACATCACTGTAGAATCCCCAACATGATACAGAAACATCACTGTAGAATCCCCAACATGATACAGAAACATCACTGTAGAATCCCCAACATGATACAGAAACATCAATGTAGAATCCCCAACATGATACAGAAACATCACTGTAGAATCCCCAACATGATATATAAACATCACTGTAGAATCCCCAACATGATACAGAAACATCACTGTAGAATCCCCAACATGATATAGAAACATCACTGTAGAATCCCCAACATGATATATAAACATCACTGTAGAATCCCCAACATGATACAGAAACATCACTGTAGAATCCCCAACATGATATAGAAACATCACTGTAGAATCCCCAACATGATATAGAAACATCACTGTAGAATCCCCAACATGATATATTAACATCACTGTAGAATCCCCAACATGATACAGAAACATCACTGTAGAATCCCCAACATGATACAGAAGCATCACTGTAGAATCCCCAAAATGATATAGAACCATCACTGTAGAATCCCCAAAATGATATAGAAGCATCACTGTAGAATCCCCAACATGATACACAAACATCACTGTAGAATCCCCAACATGATACAGAAACATCACTGTAGAATCCCCAACATGATATAGAAACATCACTGTAGAATCCCCAACATGATATAGAAGCATCACTGTAGAATCCCCAACATGATACACAAACATCACTGTAGAATCCCCAACATGATACAGAAACATCACTGTAGAATCCCCAACATGATACAGAAACATCACTGTAGAATCCCCAACATGATATATAAACATCACTGTTGAATCCCCAACATGATACAGAAACATCACTGTAGAATCCCCAACATGATATAGAAACATCACTGTAGAATCCCCAACATGATATAGAAACATCACTGTAGAATCCCCAACATGATACAGAAACATCACTGTAGAATCCGCAAAATGATATAGCAACATCACTGTAGAATCCCCAACATGATACAGAAACATCACTGTAGAATCCCCAACATGATACATAAACATAACTGTTGAATCCCCAACATGATACAGAAACATCACTGTAGAATCCCCAACATGATATAGAAACATCACTGTAGAATCACCAACATGATACAGAAACATCACAGTAGAATCCCCAAAATGATATAGAAGCATCACTGTAGAATCCCCAACATGATACAGAAACATCACTGTAGAATCCCCAACATGATATAGAAACATCACTGTAGAATCCCCAACATGATACAGAAACATCACTGTAGAATCCCCAACATGATATAGAAACATCACTGTAGAATCCCCAACATGATACAGAAACATCACTGTAGAATCCCCAACATGATATAGAAACATCACTGTAGAATCCCCAACATGATACAGAAACATCACTGTAGAATCCCCAACATGATACAGAAACATCACTGTAGAATCCCCAACATGATACGGAAACATCACTGTAGAATCCCCAACATGATACATAAACATCACTGTTGAATCCCCAACATGATACAGAAACATCACTGTAGAATCCCCAAAATGATATAGAAACATCACTGTAGAATCCCCAACATGATACAGAAACATCACTGTAGAATCCCCAACATGATATAGAAACATCACTGTAGAATCCCCAACATGATATATAAACATCACTGTAGAATCCCCAACATGATACGGAAACATCACTGTAGAATCCCCAACATGATATAGAAGCATCACTGTAGAATCCCCAAAATGATATAGAAACATCACTGTAGAATCCCCAACATGATACAGAAACATCACTGTAGAATCCCCAACATGATACAGAAACATCACTGTAGAATTCCCAACATGATATATAAACATCACTGTAGAATCCCCAACATGATAAAGAAACATCACTGTAGAATCCCCAACATGATACAGAAACATCACTGTAGAATCCCCAACATGATATATAAACATCACTGTAGAATCCCCAACATGATACAGAAACATCACTGTAGAATCCCCAACATGATACAGAAACATCACTGTAGAATCCCTAACATGATATAGAAACATCACTGTAGAATCCCCAACATGATACACAAACATCACTGTAGATTCCCCAACATGATACAGAAACATCACTGTAGAATCCCAAACATGATACAGAAACATCACTGTAGAATCCCCAACATGATACAGAAACATCACTGTAGAATCCCCAACATGATACAGAAACATCACTGTAGAATCCCCAACATGATACACAAACATCACTGTAGAATCCCCAACATGATACAGAAACATCACTGTAGAATCCCCAACATGATATAGAAACATCACTGTAGAATCCGCAACATGATATAGAAGCATCACTGTAGAATCCCCAACATGATACACAAACATCACTGTAGAATCCCCAACATGATACAGAAACATCACTGTAGAATCCCCAACATGATACAGAAACATCACTGTAGAATCCCCAACATGATATATAAACATCACTGTTGAATCCCCAACATGATACAGAAACATCACTGTAGAATCCCCAACATGATATAGAAACATCACTGTAGAATCCCCAACATGATATAGAAACATCACTGTAGAATCCCCAACATGATACAGAAACATCACTGTAGAATCCGCAAAATGATATAGCAACATCACTGTAGAATCCCCAACATGATACAGAAACATCACTGTAGAATCCCCAACATGATACATAAACATAACTGTTGAATCCCCAACATGATACAGAAACATCACTGTAGAATCCCCAACATGATATAGAAACATCACTGTAGAATCACCAACATGATACAGAAACATCACTGTAGAATCCCCAAAATGATATAGAAGCATCACTGTAGAATCCCCAACATGATACAGAAACATCACTGTAGAATCCCCAACATGATATAGAAACATCACTGTAGAATCCCCAACATGATACAGAAACATCACTGTAGAATCCCCAACATGATATAGAAACATCACTGTAGAATCCCCAACATGATACAGAAACATCACTGTAGAATCCCCAACATGATATAGAAACATCACTGTAGAATCCCCAACATGATACAGAAACATCACTGTAGAATCCCCAACATGATACAGAAACATCACTGTAGAATCCCCAACATGATACGGAAACATCACTGTAGAATCCCCAACATGATACATAAACATCACTGTTGAATCCCCAACATGATACAGAAACATCACTGTAGAATCCCCAAAATGATATAGAAACATCACTGTAGAATCCCCAACATGATACAGAAACATCACTGTAGAATCCCCAACATGATATAGAAACATCACTGTAGAATCCCCAACATGATATATAAACATCACTGTAGAATCCCCAACATGATACGGAAACATCACTGTAGAATCCCCAACATGATATAGAAGCATCACTGTAGAATCCCCAAAATGATATAGAAACATCACTGTAGAATCCCCAACATGATACAGAAACATCACTGTAGAATCCCCAACATGATACAGAAACATCACTGTAGAATTCCCAACATGATATATAAACATCACTGTAGAATCCCCAACATGATAAAGAAACATCACTGTAGAATCCCCAACATGATACAGAAACATCACTGTAGAATCCCCAACATGATATATAAACATCACTGTAGAATCCCCAACATGATACAGAAACATCACTGTAGAATCCCCAACATGATACAGAAACATCACTGTAGAATCCCTAACATGATATAGAAACATCACTGTAGAATCCCCAACATGATACACAAACATCACTGTAGATTCCCCAACATGATACAGAAACATCACTGTAGAATCCCAAACATGATACAGAAACATCACTGTAGAATCCCCAACATGATACAGAAACATCACTGTAGAATCCCCAACATGATACAGAAACATCACTGTAGAATCCCCAACATGATACATAAACATCACTGTTGAATCCCCAACATGATACAGAAACATCACTGTAGAATCCCCAAAATGATATAGAAACATCACTGTAGAATCCCCAACATGATACAGAAACATCACTGTAGAATACCCAACATGATATAGAAACATCACTGTAGAATCCCCAACATGATATATAAACATCACTGTAGAATCCCCAACATGATATATAAACATCACTGTAGAATCCCCAACATGTAATAGAAACATCACTGTAGAATCCCCAACATGATACACAAACATCACTGTAGATTCCTCAACATGATACAGAAACATCACTGTAGAATCCCAAACATGATATAGAAACATCACTGTAGAATCCCCAACATGATACAGAAACATCACTGTAGAATCCCCAAAATGATATAGAAGCATCACTGTAGAATCCCCAACATGATACACAAACATCACTGTAGAATCCCCAACATGATACAGAAACATCACTGTAGAATCCCCAACATGATATAGAAACATCACTGTAGAATCTCCAATATGATATAGAAGCATCACTGTAGAATCCCCAACATGATATATAAACATCACTGTAGAATCCCCAACATGATACAGAAACATCACTGTAGAATCCCCAACATGATACAGAAACATCACTGTAGAATCCCCAACATGATACAGAAACATCACTGTAGAATCCCTAAAATGATATAGAAGCATCACTGTAGAATCCCCAAAATGATATAGAAGCATCACTGTAGAATCCCCAACATGATACACAAACATCACTGTAGAATCCCCAACATGATACAGAAACATCACTGTAGAATCCCCAACATGATATAGAAACATCACTGTAGAATCCCCAACATGATATAGAAGGATCACTGTAGAATCCCCAACATGATACACAAACATCACTGTAGAATCCCCAACATGATACAGAAACATCACAGTAGAATCCCCAACATGATACAGAAACATCACTGTAGAATCCCCAACATGATACAGAAACATCACTGTAGAATCCCCAACATGATATAGAAACATCACTGTAGAATCCCCAACATGATACAGAAACATCACTGTTGAATCCCCAACATGATATAGAAACGTCACTGTAGAATCCCCAACATGATATAGAAACATGACTGTAGAATCCCCAACATGATATAGAAACATCACTGTAGAATCCCCAACATGATATAGAAACATCACTGTAGAATCCCCAACATGATATAGAAGCATCACTGTAGAATCCCCAACATGATACACAAACATCACTGTAGAATCCCCAACATGATATAGAAGCATCACTGTAGAATCCCCAACATGATATATAAACATCACTGGAGAATCACCAACATGATACAGAAACATCACTGTAGAATCCCCAACATGATACAGAAACATCACTGTAGAATCCCCAACATGATATATAAACATCACTGTAGAATCCCCAACATGATACAGAAACATCACTGTAGAATCCCCAACATGATACAGAAACATCACTGTAGAATCCCTAACATGATATAGAAACATCACTGTAGAATCCCCAACATGATACACAAACATCACTGTAGATTCCCCAACATGATACAGAAACATCACTGTAGAATCCCAAACATGATACAGAAACATCACTGTAGAATCCCCAACATGATACAGAAACATCACTGTAGAATCCCCAACATGATACAGAAACATCACTGTAGAATCCCCAACATGATACACAAACATCACTGTAGAATCCCCAACATGATACAGAAACATCACTGTAGAATCCCCAACATGATATAGAAACATCACTGTAGAATCCCCAACATGATATAGAAGCATCACTGTAGAATCCCCAACATGATACACAAACATCACTGTAGAATCCCCAACATGATACAGAAACATCACTGTAGAATCCCCAACATGATACAGAAACATCACTGTAGAATCCCCAACATGATATATAAACATCACTGTTGAATCCCCAACATGATACAGAAACATCACTGTAGAATCCCCAACATGATATAGAAACATCACTGTAGAATCCCCAACATGATATAGAAACATCACTGTAGAATCCCCAACATGATACAGAAACATCACTGTAGAATCCGCAAAATGATATAGCAACATCACTGTAGAATCCCCAACATGATACAGAAACATCACTGTAGAATCCCCAACATGATACATAAACATAACTGTTGAATCCCCAACATGATACAGAAACATCACTGTAGAATCCCCAACATGATATAGAAACATCACTGTAGAATCACCAACATGATACAGAAACATCACTGTAGAATCCCCAAAATGATATAGAAGCATCACTGTAGAATCCCCAACATGATACAGAAACATCACTGTAGAATCCCCAACATGATATAGAAACATCACTGTAGAATCCCCAACATGATACAGAAACATCACTGTAGAATCCCCAACATGATATAGAAACATCACTGTAGAATCCCCAACATGATACAGAAACATCACTGTAGAATCCCCAACATGATATAGAAACATCACTGTAGAATCCCCAACATGATACAGAAACATCACTGTAGAATCCCCAACATGATACAGAAACATCACTGTAGAATCCCCAACATGATACGGAAACATCACTGTAGAATCCCCAACATGATACATAAACATCACTGTTGAATCCCCAACATGATACAGAAACATCACTGTAGAATCCCCAAAATGATATAGAAACATCACTGTAGAATCCCCAACATGATACAGAAACATCACTGTAGAATCCCCAACATGATACGGAAACATCACTGTAGAATCCCCAACATGATATAGAAGCATCACTGTAGAATACCCAAAATGATATAGAAACATCACTGTAGAATCCCCAACATGATACAGAAACATCACTGTAGAATCCCCAACATGATACAGAAACATCACTGTAGAATTCCCAACATGATATATAAACATCACTGTAGAATCCCCAACATGATAAAGAAACATCACTGTAGAATCCCCAACATGATACAGAAACATCACTGTAGAATCCCCAACATGATATATAAACATCACTGTAGAATCCCCAACATGATACAGAAACATCACTGTAGAATCCCCAACATGATACAGAAACATCACTGTAGAATCCCTAACATGATATAGAAACATCACTGTAGAATCCCCAACATGATACACAAACATCACTGTAGATTCCCCAACATGATACAGAAACATCACTGTAGAATCCCAAACATGATACAGAAACATCACTGTAGAATCCCCAACATGATACAGAAACATCACTGTAGAATCCCCAACATGATACAGCTCACGAGACCCCACTGCACTCCGTTGAATCCCCAACATGATACAGAAACATCACTGTAGAATCCCCAAAATGATATAGAAACATCACTGTAGAATCCCCAACATGATACAGAAACATCACTGTAGAATCCCCAACATGATATAGAAACATCACTGTAGAATCCCCAACATGATATATAAACATCACTGTAGAATCCCCAACATGATATATAAACATCACTGTAGAATCCCCAACATGATATAGAAACATCACTGTAGAATCCCCAACATGATACACAAACATCACTGTAGATTCCTCAACATGATACAGAAACATCACTGTAGAATCCCAAACATGATATAGAAACATCACTGTAGAATCCCCAACATGATACAGAAACATCACTGTAGAATCCCCAAAATGATATAGAAGCATCACTGTAGAATCCCCAACATGATACACAAACATCACTGTAGAATCCCCAACATGATACAGAAACATCACTGTAGAATCCCCAACATGATATAGAAACATCACTGTAGAATCTCCAATATGATATAGAAGCATCACTGTAGAATCCCCAACATGATATATAAACATCACTGTAGAATCCCCAACATGATACAGAAACATCACTGTAGAATCCCCAACATGATACAGAAACATCACTGTAGAATCCCCAACATGATACAGAAACATCACTGTAGAATCCCTAAAATGATATAGAAGCATCACTGTAGAATCCCCAAAATGATATAGAAGCATCACTGTAGAATCCCCAACATGATACACAAACATCACTGTAGAATCCCCAACATGATACAGAAACATCACTGTAGAATCCCCAACATGATATAGAAACATCACTGTAGAATCCCCAACATGATATAGAAGCATCACTGTAGAATCCCCAACATGATACACAAACATCACTGTAGAATCCCCAACATGATACAGAAACATCACAGTAGAATCCCCAACATGATACAGAAACATCACTGTAGAATCCCCAACATGATACAGAAACATCACTGTAGAATCCCCAACATGATATAGAAACATCACTGTAGAATCCCCAACATGATACAGAAACATCACTGTTGAATCCCCAACATGATATAGAAACGTCACTGTAGAATCCCCAACATGATATAGAAACATGACTGTAGAATCCCCAACATGATATAGAAACATCACTGTAGAATCCCCAACATGATATAGAAACATCACTGTAGAATCCCCAACATGATATAGAAGCATCACTGTAGAATCCCCAACATGATACACAAACATCACTGTAGAATCCCCAACATGATATAGAAGCATCACTGTAGAATCCCCAACATGATATATAAACATCACTGTAGAATCACCAACATGATACAGAAACATCACTGTAGAATCCCCAACATGATACAGAAACATCACTGTAGAATCCCCAACATGATACAGAAACATCACTGTAGAATCCCCAACATGATATATAAACATCACTGTAGAATCCCCAACATGATACAGAAACATCACTGTAGAATCCCCAACATGATACAGAAACATCACTGTAGAATCCCTAACATGATATAGAAACATCACTGTAGAATCCCCAAAATGATACACAAACATCACTGTAGATTCCCCAACATGATACAGAAACATCACTGTAGAATCCCAAACATGATATAGAAACATCATTGTAGAATCCCCAACATGATACAGAAACATCACTGTAGAATCCCCAACATGATATAGAAACATCACTGTAGAATCCCCAACATGATACAGAAACATCACTGTAGAATCCCCAACATGATATAGAAACATCACTGTAGAATCCCCAACATGATACAGAAACATCACTGTAGAATCCCCAACATGATACAGAAACATCACTGTAGAATCCCCAACATGATACAGAAACATCACTGTAGAATCCCCAACATGATACATAAACATCACTGTTGATTCCCCAACATGATACAGAAACATCACTGTAGAATCCCCAAAATGATATAGAAACATCACTGTAGAATCCCCAACATGATACAGAAACATCACTGTAGAATCCCCAACATGATACAGAAACATCACTGTAGAATCCCCAACATGATACAGAAACATCACTGTAGAATCCCTAACATGATATAGAAACATCACTGTAGAATCCCCAACATGATACACAAACATCACTGTAGATTCCTCAACATGATACAGAAACATCACTGTAGAATCCCAAACATGATATAGAAACATCACTGTAGAATCCCCAACATGATACAGAAACATCACTGTAGAATCCCCAAAATGATATAGAAGCATCACTGTAGAATCCCCAACATGATACACAAACATCACTGTAGAATCCCCAACATGATACAGAAACATCACTGTAGAATCCCCAACATGATATAGAAACATCACTGTAGAATCTCCAATATGATATAGAAGCATCACTGTAGAATCCCCAACATGATATATAAACATCACTGTAGAATCCCCAACATGATACAGAAACATCACTGTAGAATCCCCAACATGATACAGAAACATCACTGTAGAATCCCCAACATGATACAGAAACATCACTGTAGAATCCCTAAAATGATATAGAAGCATCACTGTAGAATCCCCAAAATGATATAGAAGCATCACTGTAGAATCCCCAACATGATACACAAACATCACTGTAGAATCCCCAACATGATACAGAAACATCACTGTAGAATCCCCAACATGATACAGAAACATCACTGTAGAATCCCCAACATGATATAGAAACATCACTGTAGAATCTCCAATATGATATAGAAGCATCACTGTAGAATCCCCAACATGATACACAAACATCACTGTAGAATCCCCAACATGATACAGAAACATCACTGTAGAATCCCCAACATGATACAGAAACATCACTGTAGAATCCCCAACATGATACAGAAACATCACTGTAGAATCCCCAACATGATATAGAAGCATCACTGTAGAATCCCCAAAATGATATAGAAGCATGACTGTAGAATCCCCAACATGATACATCACTGTTGATTCCCCAACATGATACAGAAACATCACTGTAGAATCCCCAAAATGATATAGAAACATCACTGTAGAATCCCAACATGATACAGAAACATCACTGTAGAATCCCCAACATGATACAGAAACATCACTGTAGAATCCCCAACATGATACAGAAACATCACTGTAGAATCCCTAACATGATATAGAAACATCACTGTAGAATCCCCAACATGATACACAAACATCACTGTAGATTCCTCAACATGATACAGAAACATCACTGTAGAATCCCAAACATGATATAGAAACATCACTGTAGAATCCCCAACATGATACAGAAACATCACTGTAGAATCCCCAAAATGATATAGAAGCATCACTGTAGAATCCCCAACATGATACACAAACATCACTGTAGAATCCCCAACATGATACAGAAACATCACTGTAGAATCCCCAACATGATATAGAAACATCACTGTAGAATCTCCAATATGATATAGAAGCATCACTGTAGAATCCCCAACATGATATATAAACATCACTGTAGAATCCCCAACATGATACAGAAACATCACTGTAGAATCCCCAACATGATACAGAAACATCACTGTAGAATCCCCAACATGATACAGAAACATCACTGTAGAATCCCTAAAATGATATAGAAGCATCACTGTAGAATCCCCAAAATGATATAGAAGCATCACTGTAGAATCCCCAACATGATACACAAACATCACTGTAGAATCCCCAACATGATACAGAAACATCACTGTAGAATCCCCAACATGATACAGAAACATCACTGTAGAATCCCTAAAATGATAAAGAAACATCAATGTAGAATCCCCAAAATGATATAGAAGCATCACTGTAGAATCCCCAACATGATACACAAACATCACTGTAGAATCCCCAACATGATACAGAAACATCACTGTAGAATCCCCAACATGATATAGAAACATCACTGTAGAATCCCCAACATGATATAGAAGCATCATTGTAGAATCCCCAACATGATACACAAACATCACTGTAGAATCCCCAACATGATATAGAAGCATCATTGTAGAATCCCCAACATGATACACAAACATCACTGTAGAATCCCCAACATGATACAGAAACATCACAGTAGAATCCCCAACATGATACAGAAACATCACTGTAGAATCCCCAACATGATACAGAAACATCACTGTAGAATCCCCAACATGATATAGAAACATCACTGTAGAATCCCCAACATGATACAGAAACATCACTGTTGAATCCCCAACATGATATAGAAACGTCACTGTAGAATCCCCAACATGATATAGAAACATGACTGTAGAATCCCCAACATGATATAGAAACATCACTGTAGAATCCCCAACATGATATAGAAACATCACTGTAGAATCCCCAACATGATATAGAAGCATCACTGTAGAATCCCCAACATGATACACAAACATCACTGTAGAATCCCCAACATGATATAGAAGCATCACTGTAGAATCCCCAACATGATATATAAACATCACTGTAGAATCACCAACATGATACAGAAACATCACTGTAGAATCCCCAACATGATACAGAAACATCACTGTAGAATCCCCAACATGATACAGAAACATCACTGTAGAATCCCCAACATGATATATAAACATCACTGTAGAATCCCCAACATGATACAGAAACATCACTGTAGAATCCCCAACATGATACAGAAACATCACTGTAGAATCCCTAACATGATATAGAAACATCACTGTAGAATCCCCAACATGATACACAAACATCACTGTAGATTCCCCAACATGATACAGAAACATCACTGTAGAATCCCAAACATGATATAGAAACATCATTGTAGAATCCCCAACATGATACAGAAACATCACTGTAGAATCCCCAACATGATATAGAAACATCACTGTAGAATCCCCAACATGATACAGAAACATCACTGTAGAATCCCCAACATGATATAGAAACATCACTGTAGAATCCCCAACATGATACAGAAACATCACTGTAGAATCCCCAACATGATACAGAAACATCACTGTAGAATCCCCAACATGATACAGAAACATCACTGTAGAATCCCCAACATGATACATAAACATCACTGTTGATTCCCCAACATGATACAGAAACATCACTGTAGAATCCCCAAAATGATATAGAAACATCACTGTAGAATCCCCAACATGATACAGAAACATCACTGTAGAATTCCCAACATGATATAGAAACATCACTGTAGAATCCCCAACATGATATATAAACATCACTGTAGAATCCCCAACATGATACGGAAACATCACTGTAGAATCCCCAACATGATATAGAAGCATCACTGTAGAATCCCCAAAATGATATAGAAACATCACTGTAGAATCCCCAACATGATACAGAAACATCACTGTAGAATCCCCAACATGATACAGAAACATCACTGTAGAATCCCTAAAATGATATAGAAGCATCACTGTAGAATCCCCAAAATGATATAGAAGCATCACTGTAGAATCCCCAACATGATACACAAACATCACTGTAGAATCCCCAACATGATACAGAAACATCACTGTAGAATCCCCAACATGATATAGAAACATCACTGTAGAATCCCCAACATGATATAGAAGCATCACTGTAGAATCCCCAACATGATACACAAACATCACTGTAGAATCCCCAACATGATACAGAAACATCACAGTAGAATCCCCAACATGATACAGAAACATCACTGTAGAATCCCCAACATGATACAGAAACATCACTGTAGAATCCCCAACATGATATAGAAACATCACTGTAGAATCCCCAACATGATACAGAAACATCACTGTAGAATCCCCAACATGATATAGAAACGTCACTGTAGAATCCCCAACATGATATAGAAACATGACTGTAGAATCCCCAACATGATATAGAAACATCACTGTAGAATCCCCAACATGATATAGAAACATCACTGTAGAATCCCCAACATGATATAGAAGCATCACTGTAGAATCCCCAACATGATACACAAACATCACGGTAGAATCCCCAACATGATATAGAAGCATCACTGTAGAATCCCCAACATGATATATAAACATCACTGTAGAATCACCAACATGATACAGAAACATCACTGTAGAATCCCCAACATGATACAGAAACATCACTGTAGAATCCCCAACATGATATAGAAACATCACTGTAGAATCCCCAACATGATATATAAACATCACTGTAGAATCCCCAACATGATACAGAAACATCACTGTAGAATCCCCAACATGATACAGAAACATCACTGTAGAATCCCTAACATGATATAGAAACATAACTGTAGAATCCCCAACATGATACACAAACATCACTGTAGATTCCCCAACATGATACAGAAACATCACTGTAGAATCCCAAACATGATATAGAAACATCATTGTAGAATCCCCAACATGATACAGAAACATCACTGTAGAATCCACAACATGATATAGAAACATCACTGTAGAATCCCCAACATGATACAGAAACATCACTGTAGAATCCAAAACATGATATAGAAACATCACTGTAGAATCCCCAACATGATACAGAAACATCACTGTAGAATCCCCAACATGATACAGAAACATCACTGTAGAATCCCCAACATGATACAGAAACATCACTGTAGAATCCCCAACATGATACATAAACATCACTGTTGATTCCCCAACATGATACAGAAACATCACTGTAGAATCCCCAAAATGATATAGAAACATCACTGTAGAATCCCCAACATGATACAGAAACATCACTGTAGAATCCCCAACATGATATAGAAACATCACTGAAGAATCTCCAACATGATACGGAAACATCACTGTAGAATCCCTAAAATGATATAGAAGCATCACTGTAGAATCCCCAAAATGATATAGAAGCATCACTGTAGAATCCCCAACATGATACACAAACATCACTGTAGAATCCCCAACATGATACAGAAACATCACTGTAGAATCCCCAACATGATATAGAAACATCACTGTAGAATCCCCAACATGATATAGAAGCATCACTGTAGAATCCCCAACATGATACACAAACATCACTGTAGAATCCCCAACATGATACAGAAACATCACAGTAGAATCCCCAACATGATACAGAAACATCACTGTAGAATCCCCAACATGATACAGAAACATCACTGTAGAATCCCCAACATGATATAGAAACATCACTGTAGAATCCCCAACATGATACAGAAACATCACTGTTGAATCCCCAACATGATATAGAAACGTCACTGTAGAATCCCCAACATGATATAGAAACATGACTGTAGAATCCCCAACATGATATAGAAACATCACTGTAGAATCCCCAACATGATATAGAAACATCACTGTAGAATCCCCAACATGATATAGAAGCATCACTGTAGAATCCCCAACATGATACACAAACATCACTGTAGAATCCCCAACATGATATAGAAGCATCACTGTAGAATCCCCAACATGATATATAAACATCACTGTAGAATCACCAACATGATACAGAAACATCACTGTAGAATCCCCAACATGATACAGAAACATCACTGTAGAATCCCCAACATGATACAGAAACATCACTGTAGAATCCCCAACATGATATATAAACATCACTGTAGAATCCCCAACATGATACAGAAACATCACTGTAGAATCCCCAACATGATACAGAAACATCACTGTAGAATCCCCAACATGATATAGAAACATCACTGTAGAATCCCCAACATGATACACAAACATCACTGTAGATTCCCCAACATGATACAGAAACATCACTGTAGAATCCCAAACATGATATAGAAACATCATTGTAGAATCCCCAACATGATACAGAAACATCACTGTAGAATCCCCAACATGATATAGAAACATCACTGTAGAATCCCCAACATGATACAGAAACATCACTGTAGAATCCCCAACATGATATAGAAACATCACTGTAGAATCCCCAACATGATACAGAAACATCACTGTAGAATCCCCAACATGATACAGAAACATCACTGTAGAATCCCCAACATGATACAGAAACATCACTGTAGAATCCCCAACATGATACATAAACATCACTGTTGATTCCCCAACATGATACAGAAACATCACTGTAGAATCCCCAAAATGATATAGAAACATCACTGTAGAATCCCCAACATGATACAGAAACATCACTGTAGAATCCCCAACATGATACAGAAACATCACTGTAGAATCCCCAACATGATACAGAAACATCACTGTAGAATCCCTAACATGATATAGAAACATCACTGTAGAATCCCCAACATGATACACAAACATCACTGTAGATTCCTCAACATGATACAGAAACATCACTGTAGAATCCCAAACATGATATAGAAACATCACTGTAGAATCCCCAACATGATACAGAAACATCACTGTAGAATCCCCAAAATGATATAGAAGCATCACTGTAGAATCCCCAACATGATACACAAACATCACTGTAGAATCCCCAACATGATACAGAAACATCACTGTAGAATCCCCAACATGATATAGAAACATCACTGTAGAATCTCCAATATGATATAGAAGCATCACTGTAGAATCCCCAACATGATATATAAACATCACTGTAGAATCCCCAACATGATACAGAAACATCACTGTAGAATCCCCAACATGATACAGAAACATCACTGTAGAATCCCCAACATGATACAGAAACATCACTGTAGAATCCCTAAAATGATATAGAAGCATCACTGTAGAATCCCCAAAATGATATAGAAGCATCACTGTAGAATCCCCAACATGATACACAAACATCACTGTAGAATCCCCAACATGATACAGAAACATCACTGTAGAATCCCCAACATGATACAGAAACATCACTGTAGAATCCCTAAAATGATATAGAAGCATCACTGTAGAATCCGCAAAATGATATAGAAGCATCACTGTAGAATCCCCAACATGATACACAAACATCACTGTAGAATCCCCAACATGATACAGAAACATCACTGTAGAATCCCCAACATGATATAGAAACATCACTGTAGAATCCCCAACATGATATAGAAGCATCACTGTAGAATCCCCAACATGATACACAAACATCACTGTAGAATCCCCAACATGATACAGAAACATCACAGTAGAATCCCCAACATGATACAGAAACATCACTGTAGAATCCCCAACATGATACAGAAACATCACTGTAGAATCCCCAACATGATATAGAAACATCACTGTAGAATCCCCAACATGATACAGAAACATCACTGTTGAATCCCCAACATGATATAGAAACGTCACTGTAGAATCCCCAACATGATATAGAAACATGACTGTAGAATCCCCAACATGATATAGAAACATCACTGTAGAATCCCCAACATGATATAGAAACATCACTGTAGAATCCCCAACATGATATAGAAGCATCACTGTAGAATCCCCAACATGATACACAAACATCACTGTAGAATCCCCAACATGATATAGAAGCATCACTGTAGAATCCCCAACATGATATATAAACATCACTGTAGAATCACCAACATGATACAGAAACATCACTGTAGAATCCCCAACATGATACAGAAACATCACTGTAGAATCCCCAACATGATACAGAAACATCACTGTAGAATCCCCAACATGATATATAAACATCACTGTAGAATCCCCAACATGATACAGAAACATCACTGTAGAATCCCCAACATGATACAGAAACATCACTGTAGAATCCCTAACATGATATAGAAACATCACTGTAGAATCCCCAACATGATACACAAACATCACTGTAGATTCCCCAACATGATACAGAAACATCACTGTAGAATCCCAAACATGATATAGAAACATCATTGTAGAATCCCCAACATGATACAGAAACATCACTGTAGAATCCCCAACATGATATAGAAACATCACTGTAGAATCCCCAACATGATACAGAAACATCACTGTAGAATCCCCAACATGATATAGAAACATCACTGTAGAATCCCCAACATGATACAGAAACATCACTGTAGAATCCCCAACATGATACAGAAACATCACTGTAGAATCCCCAACATGATACATGAAACATCACTGTTGATTCCCCAACATGATACAGAAACATCACTGTAGAATCCCCAAAATGATATAGAAACATCACTGTAGAATCCCCAACATGATACAGAAACATCACTGTAGAATTCCCAACATGATATAGAAACATCACTGTAGAATCCCCAACATGATATATAAACATCACTGTAGAATCCCCAACATGATACGGAAACATCACTGTAGAATCCCCAACATGATATAGAAGCATCACTGTAGAATCCCCAAAATGATATAGAAACATCACTGTAGAATCCCCAACATGATACAGAAACATCACTGTAGAATCCCCAACATGATACAGAAACATCACTGTAGAATCCCTAAAATGATATAGAAGCATCACTGTAGAATCCCCAAAATGATATAGAAGCATCACTGTAGAATCCCCAACATGATACACAAACATCACTGTAGAATCCCCAACATGATACAGAAACATCACTGTAGAATCCCCAACATGATATAGAAACATCACTGTAGAATCCCCAACATGATATAGAAGCATCACTGTAGAATCCCCAACATGATACACAAACATCACTGTAGAATCCCCGACATGATACAGAAACATCACAGTAGAATCCCCAACATGATACAGAAACATCACTGTAGAATCCCCAACATGATACAGAAACATCACTGTAGAATCCCCAACATGATATAGAAACATCACTGTAGAATCCCCAACATGATACAGAAACATCACTGTAGAATCCCCAACATGATATAGAAACGTCACTGTAGAATCCCCAACATGATATAGAAACATGACTGTAGAATCCCCAACATGATATAGAAACATCACTGTAGAATCCCCAACATGATATAGAAACATCACTGTAGAATCCCCAACATGATATAGAAGCATCACTGTAGAATCCCCAACATGATACACAAACATCACGGTAGAATCCCCAACATGATATAGAAGCATCACTGTAGAATCCCCAACATGATATATAAACATCACTGTAGAATCACCAACATGATACAGAAACATCACTGTAGAATCCCCAACATGATACAGAAACATCACTGTAGAATCCCCAACATGATATAGAAACATCACTGTAGAATCCCCAACATGATATATAAACATCACTGTAGAATCCCCAACATGATACAGAAACATCACTGTAGAATCCCCAACATGATACAGAAACATCACTGTAGAATCCCTAACATGATATAGAAACATCACTGTAGAATCCCCAACATGATACACAAACATCACTGTAGATTCCCCAACATGATACAGAAACATCACTGTAGAATCCCAAACATGATATAGAAACATCATTGTAGAATCCCCAACATGATACAGAAACATCACTGTAGAATCCCCAACATGATATAGAAACATCACTGTAGAATCCCCAACATGATACAGAAACATCACTGTAGAATCCAAAACATGATATAGAAACATCACTGTAGAATCCCCAACATGATACAGAAACATCACTGTAGAATCCCCAACATGATACAGAAACATCACTGTAGAATCCCCAACATGATACAGAAACATCACTGTAGAATCCCCAACATGATACATAAACATCACTGTTGATTCCCCAACATGATACAGAAACATCACTGTAGAATCCCCAAAATGATATAGAAACATCACTGTAGAATCCCCAACATGATACAGAAACATCACTGTAGAATCCCCAACATGATATAGAAACATCACTGAAGAATCTCCAACATGATACGGAAACATCACTGTAGAATCCCCATCATGATATAGAAGCATCACTGTAGAATCCCCAAAATGATATAGAAACATCACTGTAGAATCCCCAACATGATACAGAAACATCACTGTAGAATCCCCAACATGATACAGAAACATCACTGTAGAATCCCCAACATGATATATAAACATCACTGTAGAATCCCCAACATGATAAAGAAACATCACTGTAGAATCCCCAACATGATACAGAAACATCACTGTAGAATCCCCAACATGATATATAAACATCACTGTAGAATCCCCAACATGATACAGAAACATCACTGTAGAATCCCCAACATGATACAGAAACATCACTGTAGAATCCCTAACATGATATAGAAACATCACTGTAGAATCCCCAACATGATACACAAACATCACTGTAGAATCCCCAACATGATATAGAAGCATCACTGTAGAATCCCCAAAATGATATAGAAACATCACTGTAGAATCCCCAACATGATACAGAAACATCACTGTAGAATCCCCAACATGATACAGAAACATCACTGTAGAATCCCCAACATGATATATAAACATCACTGTAGAATCCCCAACATGATAAAGAAACATCACTGTAGAATCCCCAACATGATACAGAAACATCACTGTAGAATCCCCAACATGATATATAAACATCACTGTAGAATCCCCAACATGATACAGAAACATCACTGTAGAATCCCCAACATGATACAGAAACATAACTGTAGAATCCCTAACATGATATAGAAACATCACTGTAGAATCCCCAACATGATACACAAACATCACTGTAGATTCCTCAACATGATACAGAAACATCACTGTAGAATCCCAAACATGATACAGAAACATCACTGTAGAATCCCCAACATGATACAGAAACATCACTGTAGAATCCCCAAAATGATATAGAAGCATCACTGTAGAATCCCCAACATGATACACAAACATCACTGTAGAATCCCCAACATGATACAGAAACATCACTGTAGAATCCCCAACATGATATAGAAACATCACTGTAGAATCCCCAATATGATATAGAAGCATCACAGTAGAATCCCCAACATGATATATAAACATCACTGTAGAATCACCAACATGATACAGAAACATCACTGTAGAATCCCCAACATGATACAGAAACATCACTGTAGAATCCCCAACATGATATAGAAACATCAAAGTAGAATCCCCAACATGATACAGAAACATCACTGTAGAATCCCCAACATGATACAGAAACATCACTGTAGAATCCCCAACATGATACAGAAACATCACTGTAGAATCCCTAAAATGATATAGAAGCATCACTGTAGAATCCCCAAAATGATATAGAAGCATCACTGTAGAATCCCCAACATGATACACAAACATCACTGTAGAATCCCCAACATGATACAGAAACATCACTGTAGAATCCCCAACATGATACAGAAACATCACTGTAGAATCCCCAACATGATATAGAAGCATCACTGTAGAATCCCCAACATGATACACAAACATCACTGTAGAATCCCCAACATGATATATAAACATCACTGTAGAATCACCAACATGATACAGAAACATCACTGTAGAATCCCCAACATGATACAGAAACATCACTGTAGAATCCCCAACATGATATAGAAACATCAAAGTAGAATCCCCAACATGATACAGAAACATCACTGTAGAATCCCCAACATGATACAGAAACATCACTGTAGAATCCCCAACATGATACAGAAACATCACTGTAGAATCCCCAACATGATATAGAAGCATCACTGTAGAATCCCCAACATGATATATAAACATCACTGTAGAATCACCAACATGATACAGAAACATCACTGTAGAATCCCCAACATGATACAGAAACATCACTGTAGAATCCCCAACATGATATAGAAACATCACTGTAGAATCCCCAACATGATATATAAACATCACTGTAGAATCCCCAACATGATACAGAAACATCACTGTAGAATCCCCAACATGATACAGAAACATCACTGTAGAATCCCTAACATGATATAGAAACATCACTGTAGAATCCCCAACATGATACACAAACATCACTGTAGATTCCCCAACATGATACAGAAACATCACTGTAGAATCCCAAACATGATATAGAAACATCATTGTAGAATCCCCAACATGATACAGAAACATCACTGTAGAATCCCCAACATGATATAGAAACATCACTGTAGAATCCCCAACATGATACAGAAACATCACTGTAGAATCCAAAACATGATATAGAAACATCACTGTAGAATCCCCAACATGATACAGAAACATCACTGTAGAATCCCCAACATGATACAGAAACATCACTGTAGAATCCCCAACATGATACAGAAACATCACTGTAGAATCCCCAACATGATACATAAACATCACGGTTGATTCCCCAACATGATACAGAAACATCACTGTAGAATCCCCAAAATGATATAGAAACATCACTGTAGAATCCCCAACATGATACAGAAACATCACTGTAGAATCCCCAACATGATATAGAAACATCACTGAAGAATCTCCAACATGATACGGAAACATCACTGTAGAATCCCCATCATGATATAGAAGCATCACTGTAGAATCCCCAAAATGATATAGAAACATCACTGTAGAATCCCCAACATGATACAGAAACATCACTGTAGAATCCCCAACATGATACAGAAACATCACTGTAGAATCCCCAACATGATATATAAACATCACTGTAGAATCCCCAACATGATAAAGAAACATCACTGTAGAATCCCCAACATGATACAGAAACATCACTGTAGAATCCCCAACATGATATATAAACATCACTGTAGAATCCCCAACATGATACAGAAACATCACTGTAGAATCCCCAACATGATACAGAAACATCACTGTAGAATCCCTAACATGATATAGAAACATCACTGTAGAATCCCCAACATGATACACAAACATCACTGTAGAATCCCCAACATGATATAGAAGCATCACTGTAGAATCCAAAAATGATATAGAAACATCACTGTAGAATCCCCAACATGATACAGAAACATCACTGTAGAATCCCCAACATGATACAGAAACATCACTGTAGAATCCCCAACATGATATATAAACATCACTGTAGAATCCCCAACATGATAAAGAAACATCACTGTAGAATCCCCAACATGATACAGAAACATCACTGTAGAATCCCCAACATGATATATAAACATCACTGTAGAATCCCCAACATGATACAGAAACATCACTGTAGAATCCCCAACATGATACAGAAACATAACTGTAGAATCCCTAACATGATATAGAAACATCACTGTAGAATCCCCAACATGATACACAAACATCACTGTAGATTCCTCAACATGATACAGAAACATCACTGTAGAATCCCAAACATGATACAGAAACATCACTGTAGAATCCCCAACATGATACAGAAACATCACTGTAGAATCCCCAAAATGATATAGAAGCATCACTGTAGAATCCCCAACATGATACACAAACATCACTGTAGAATCCCCAACATGATACAGAAACATCACTGTAGAATCCCCAACATGATATAGAAACATCACTGTAGAATCCCCAATATGATATAGAAGCATCACAGTAGAATCCCCAACATGATATATAAACATCACTGTAGAATCACCAACATGATACAGAAACATCACTGTAGAATCCCCAACATGATACAGAAACATCACTGTAGAATCCCCAACATGATATAGAAACATCAAAGTAGAATCCCCAACATGATACAGAAACATCACTGTAGAATCCCCAACATGATACAGAAACATCACTGTAGAATCCCCAACATGATACAGAAACATCACTGTAGAATCCCTAAAATGATATAGAAGCATCACTGTAGAATCCCCAAAATGATATAGAAGCATCACTGTAGAATCCCCAACATGATACACAAACATCACTGTAGAATCCCCAACATGATACAGAAACATCACTGTAGAATCCCCAACATGATACAGAAACATCACTGTAGAATCCCCAACATGATATAGAAGCATCACTGTAGAATCCCCAACATGATACACAAACATCACTGTAGAATCCCCAACATGATATATAAACATCACTGTAGAATCACCAACATGATACAGAAACATCACTGTAGAATCCCCAACATGATACAGAAACATCACTGTAGAATCCCCAACATGATATAGAAACATCAAAGTAGAATCCCCAACATGATACAGAAACATCACTGTAGAATCCCCAACATGATACAGAAACATCACTGTAGAATCCCCAACATGATACAGAAACATCACTGTAGAATCCCTAAAATGATATAGAAGCATCACTGTAGAATCCCCAAAATGATATAGAAGCATCACTGTAGAATCCCCAACATGATACACAAACATCACTGTAGAATCCCCAACATGATACAGAAACATCACTGTAGAATCCCCAACATGATACAGAAACATCACTGTAGAATCCCCAAAATGATATAGAAGCATCACTGTAGAATCCCCAACATGATACACAAACATCACTGTAGAATCCCCAACATGATACAGAAACATCACTGTAGAATCCCCAACATGATACAGAAACATCACTGTAGAATCCCCAACATGATACAGAAACATCACTGTAGAATCCCCAACATGATATAGAAACATCACTGTAGAATCCCCAACATGATACAGAAACATCACTGTAGAATCCCCAACATGATATAGAAACATCACTGTAGAATCCCCAACATGATATAGAAACATCACTGTAGAATCCCCAACATGATACAGAAACATCACTGTAGAATCCCCAACATGATATAGAAACATCACTGTAGAATCCCCAACATGATATAGAAACATCACTGTAGAATCCCCAACATGATATAGAAGCATCACTGTAGAATCCCCAAAATGATATAGAAACATCACTGTAGAATCCCCAACATGATACAGAAACATCACTGTAGAATCCCCAACATGATACAGAAACATCACTGTAGAATCCCCAACATGATAAAGAAACATCACTGTAGAATCCCCAACATGATACAGAAACATCACTGTAGAATCCCCAACATGATATATAAACATCACTGTAGAATCCCCAACATGATACAGAAACATCACTGTAGAATCCCCAACATGATACAGAAACATCACTGTAGAATCCCTAACATGATATAGAAACATCACTGTAGAATCCCAAACATGATATAGAAACATCACTGTAGAATCCCCAACATGATACAGAAACATCACTGTAGAATCCCCAAAATGATATAGAAGCATCACTGTAGAATCCCCAACATGATACACAAACATCACTGTAGAATCCCCAACATGATACAGAAACATCACTGTAGAATCCCCAACATGATATAGAAACATCACTGTAGAATCACCAAAATGATATAGAAGCATCACTGTAGAATCCCCAACATGATACACAAACATCACTGTAGAATCCCCAACATGATACAGAAACATCACTGTAGAATCCCCAACATGATACAGAAACATCACTGTAGAATCCCTAAAATGATATAGAAGCATCACTGTAGAATCCCCAAAATGATATAGAAGCATCACTGTAGAATCCCCAACATGATACACAAACATCACTGTAGAATCCCCAACATGATACAGAAACATCACTGTAGAATCCCCAACATGATATAGAAACATCACTGTAGAATCCCCAACATGATATAGAAGCATCACTGTAGAATCCCCAACATGATAAAGAAACATCACTGTAGAATCCCCAACATGATACAGAAACATCACTGTAGAATCCCCAACATGATATATAAACATCACTGTAGAATCCCCAACATGATACAGAAACATCACTGTAGAATCCCCAACATGATACAGAAACATCACTGTAGAATCCCTAACATGATATAGAAACATCACTGTAGAATCCCAAACATGATATAGAAACATCACTGTAGAATCCCCAACATGATACAGAAACATCACTGTAGAATCCCCAAAATGATATAGAAGCATCACTGTAGAATCCCCAACATGATACACAAACATCACTGTAGAATCCCCAACATGATACAGAAACATCACTGTAGAATCCCCAACATGATATAGAAACATCACTGTAGAATCCCCAATATGATATAGAAGCATCACTGTAGAATCCCCAACATGATATATAAACATCACTGTAGAATCACCAACATGATACAGAAACATCACTGTAGAATCCCCAACATGATACAGAAACATCACTGTAGAATCCCCAACATGATATAGAAACATCACTGTAGAATCCCCAACATGATACAGAAACATCACTGTAGAAACCCCAACATGATACAGAAACATCACTGTAGAATCCCCAACATGATATAGAAACATCACTGTAGAATCCCTAAAATGATATAGAAGCATCACTGTAGAATCACCAAAATGATATAGAAGCATCACTGTAGAATCCCCAACATGATACACAAACATCACTGTAGAATCCCCAACATGATACAGAAACATCACTGTAGAATCCCCAACATGATACAGAAACATCACTGTAGAATCCCTAAAATGATATAGAAGCATCACTGTAGAATCCCCAAAATGATATAGAAGCATCACTGTAGAATCCCCAACATGATACACAAACATCACTGTAGAATCCCCAACATGATACAGAAACATCACTGTAGAATCCCCAACATGATATAGAAACATCACTGTAGAATCCCCAACATGATATAGAAGCATCACTGTAGAATCCCCAACATGATACACAAACATCACTGTAGAATCCCCAACATGATATAGAAGCATCACTGTAGAATCCCCAACATGATATATAAACATCACTGTAGAATCACCAACATGATACAGAAACATCACTGTAGAATCCCCAACATGATACAGAAACATCACTGTAGAATCCCCAACATGATATAGAAACATCACTGTAGAATCCCCAACATGATATATAAACATCACTGTAGAATCCCCAACATGATACAGAAACATCACTGTAGAATCCCTAACATGATATAGAAACATCACTGTAGAATCCCCAACATGATACACAAACATCACTGTAGATTCCCCAACATGATACAGAAACATCACTGTAGAATCCCAAACATGATATAGAAACATCATTGTAGAATCCCCAACATGATACAGAAACATCACTGTAGAATCCCCAACATGATATAGAAACATCACTGTAGAATCCCCAACATGATACAGAAACATCACTGTAGAATCCCCAACATGATATAGAAACATCACTGTAGAATCCCCAACATGATACAGAAACATCACTGTAGAATCCCCAACATGATACAGAAACATCACTGTAGAATCCCCAACATGATACAGAAACATCACTGTAGAATCCCCAACATGATACATAAACATCACTGTTGAATCCCCAACATGATACAGAAACATCACTGTAGAATCCCCAAAATGATATAGAAACATCACTGTAGAATCCCCAACATGATACAGAAACATCACTGTAGAATCCCCAACATGATATAGAAACATCACTGTAGAATCCCCAACATGATACGGAAACATCACTGTAGAATCCCCAACATGATATAGAAGCATCACTGTAGAATCCCCAAAATGATATAGAAACATCACTGTAGAATCCGCAACATGATACAGAAACATCACTGTAGAATCCCCAACATGATACAGAAACATCACTGTAGAATCCCCAACATGATATATAAACATCACTGTAGAATCCCCAACATGATAAAGAAACATCACTGTAGAATCCCCAACATGATACAGAAACATCACTGTAGAATCCCCAACATGATATATAAACATCACTGTAGAATCCCCAACATGATACAGAAACATCACTGTAGAATCCCCAACATGATACAGAAACATCACTGTAGAATCACTAACATGATATAGAAACATCACTGTAGAATCCCCAACATGATACACAAACATCACTGTAGATTCCTCAACATGATACAGAAACATCACTGTAGAATCCCAAACATGATACAGAAACATCACTGTAGAATCCCCAACATGATACAGAAACATCACTGTAGATTCCTCAACATGATACAGAAACATCACTGTAGAATCCCTAAAATGATATAGAAGCATCACTGTAGAATCCCCAAAATGATATAGAAGCATCACTGTAGAATCCCCAACATGATACACAAACATCACTGTAGAATCCCCAACATGATACAGAAACATCACTGTAGAATCCCCAACATGATACAGAAACATCACTGTAGAATCCCTAAAATGATATAGAAGCATCACTGTAGAATCCCCAACATGATACACAAACATCACTGTAGAATCCCCAACATGATACAGAAACATCACTGTAGAATCCCCAACATGATATAGAAACATCACTGTAGAATCCCCAACATGATATAGAAGCATCACTGTAGAATCCCCAACAAGATACACAAACATCACTGTAGAATCCCCAACATGATACAGAAACATCACAGTAGAATCCCCAACATGATACAGAAACATCACTGTAGAATCCCCAACATGATACAGAAACATCACTGTAGAATCCCAGACATGATATAGAAACATCACTGTAGAATCCCCAACATGATACAGAAACATCACTGTAGAATCCCCAACATGATATAGAAACGTCACTGTAGAATCCCCAACATGATATAGAAACATGACTGTAGAATCCCCAACATGATATAGCACACGAGACCCCACGTGGCACCTGTAGAATCCCCAACATGATATAGAAGCATCACTGTAGAATCCCCAACATGATACACAAACATCCTTGTAGAATCCCCAACATGATATAGAAGCATCACTGTAGAATCCCCAACATGATATATAAACATCACTGTAGAATCCCCAACATGATACAGAAACATCACGGTAGAATCCCCAACATGATACAGAAAAATCACTGTAGAATCCCCAACATGATACAGAAACATCACGGTAGAATCCCCAACATGATACAGAAACATCACTGTGGAATCCCCAACATGATACAGAAACATCACGGTAGAATCCCCAACATGATACAGAAACATCACTGTAGAATCACCAACATGATACAGAAACATCACTGTAGAATCCCCAACATGATACAGAAACATCACTGTAGAATCCCCAACATGATATAGAAACATCACTGTAGAATCCCCAACATGATACAGAAACATCACTGTAGAATCCCCAACATGATACAGAAACATCACTGTAGAATCCCCAACATGATACAGAAACATCACTGTAGAATCCCCAACATGATACAGAAACATCACTGTAGAATCCCCAACATGATATATAAACATCACTGTTGAATCCCCAACATGATACAGAAACATCACTGTAGAATCCCCAACATGATATAGAAACATCACTGTAGAATCCCCAACATGATATAGAAACATCACTGTAGAATCCCCAACATGATACAGAAACATCACTGTAGAATCCCCAAAATGATATAGCAACATCACTGTAGAATCCCCAACATGATACAGAAACATCACTGTAGAATCCCCAACATGATACATAAACATCACTGTTGAATCCCAACATGATACAGAAACATCACTGTAGAATCCCCAACATGATATAGAAACATCACTGTAGAATCCCCAACATGATATAGAAACATCACTGTAGAATCCCCAACATGATATATAAACATCACTGTAGAATCCCCAACATGATAAAGAAACATCACTGTAGAATCCCCAACATGATACAGAAACATCACTGTAGAATCCCCAACATGATATATAAACATCACTGTAGAATCCCCAACATGATACAGAAACATCACTGTAGAATCCCCAACATGATACAGAAACATCACTGTAGAATCCCCAAAATGATATAGAAACATCACTGTAGAATCCCCAACATGATACAGAAACATCACTGTAGAATCCCCAACATGATATAGAAACATCACTGTAGAATCCCCAACATGATATATAAACATCACTGTAGAATCCCCAACATGATACGGAAACATCACTGTAGAATCCCCAACATGATATAGAAGCATCACTGTAGAATCCCCAAAATGATATAGAAACATCACTGTAGAATCCCCAACATGATACAGAAACATCACTGTAGAATCCCCAACATGATACAGAAACATCACTGTAGAATCCCCAACATGATAAAGAAACATCACTGTAGAATCCCCAACATGATACAGAAACATCACTGTAGAATCCCCAACATGATATATAAACATCACTGTAGAATCCCCAACATGATACAGAAACATCACTGTAGAATCCCCAACATGATACAGAAACATCACTGTAGAATCCCTAACATGATATAGAAACATCACTGTAGAATCCCAAACATGATATAGAAACATCACTGTAGAATCCCCAACATGATACAGAAACATCACTGTAGAATCCCCAAAATGATATAGAAGCATCACTGTAGAATCCCCAACATGATACACAAACATCACTGTAGAATCCCCAACATGATACAGAAACATCACTGTAGAATCCCCAACATGATATAGAAACATCACTGTAGAATCCCCAATATGATATAGAAGCATCACTGTAGAATCCCCAACATGATATATAAACATCACTGTAGAATCACCAACATGATACAGAAACATCACTGTAGAATCCCCAACATGATACAGAAACATCACTGTAGAATCCCCAACATGATATAGAAACATCACTGTAGAATCCCCAACATGATACAGAAACATCACTGTAGAAACCCCAACATGATACAGAAACATCACTGTAGAATCCCCAACATGATATAGAAACATCACTGTAGAATCCCTAAAATGATATAGAAGCATCACTGTAGAATCACCAAAATGATATAGAAGCATCACTGTAGAATCCCCAACATGATACACAAACATCACTGTAGAATCCCCAACATGATACAGAAACATCACTGTAGAATCCCCAACATGATACAGAAACATCACTGTAGAATCCCTAAAATGATATAGAAGCATCACTGTAGAATCCCCAAAATGATATAGAAGCATCACTGTAGAATCCCCAACATGATACACAAACATCACTGTAGAATCCCCAACATGATACAGAAACATCACTGTAGAATCCCCAACATGATATAGAAACATCACTGTAGAATCCCCAACATGATATAGAAGCATCACTGTAGAATCCCCAACATGATACACAAACATCACTGTAGAATCCCCAACATGATATAGAAGCATCACTGTAGAATCCCCAACATGATATATAAACATCACTGTAGAATCACCAACATGATACAGAAACATCACTGTAGAATCCCCAACATGATACAGAAACATCACTGTAGAATCCCCAACATGATATAGAAACATCACTGTAGAATCCCCAACATGATATATAAACATCACTGTAGAATCCCCAACATGATATAGAAACATCACTGTAGAATCCCCAATATGATATTGAAGCATCACTGTAGAATCCCCAACATGATATATAAACATCACTGTAGAATCACCAACATGATACAGAAACATCACTGTAGAATCCCTAACATGATATAGAAACATCACTGTAGAATCCCCAACATGATACAGAAACATCACGGTAGAATCCCCAACATGATATAGAAACATCACTGTAGAATCCCCAACATGATATAGAAACATCACTGTAGAATCCCCAACATGATACAGAAACATCACGGTAGAATCCCCAACATGATATAGAAACATCACTGTAGAATCCCCAACATGATACAGAAACATCACTGTAGAATCCCCAACATGATACAGAAACATCACTGTAGAATCCCCAACATGATACAGAAACATCACTGTAGAATCCCCAACATGATACAGAAACATCACTGTAGAATCCCTAAAATGATATAGAAGCATCACTGTAGAATCCCCAAAATGATATAGAAGCATCACTGTAGAATCCCCAACATGATACACAAACATCACTGTAGAATCCCCAACATGATACAGAAACATCACTGTAGAATCCCCAACATGATACAGAAACATCACTGTAGAATCCCTAAAATGATATAGAAGCATCACTGTAGAATCCCCAACATGATACACAAACATCACTGTAGAATCCCCAACATGATACAGAAACATCACTGTAGAATCCCCAACATGATATAGAAACATCACTGTAGAATCCCCAACATGATATAGAAGCATCACTGTAGAATCCCCAACAAGATACACAAACATCACTGTAGAATCCCCAACATGATACAGAAACATCACAGTAGAATCCCCAACATGATACAGAAACATCACTGTAGAATCCCCAACATGATACAGAAACATCACTGTAGAATCCCAGACATGATATAGAAACATCACTGTAGAATCCCCAACATGATACAGAAACATCACTGTAGAATCCCCAACATGATATAGAAACGTCACTGTAGAATCCCCAACATGATATAGAAACATGACTGTAGAATCCCCAACATGATATAGAAACATCACTGTAGAATCCCCAACGTGATATAGAAACATCACTGTAGAATCCCCAACATGATATAGAAGCATCACTGTAGAATCCCCAACATGATACACAAACATCCTTGTAGAATCCCCAACATGATATAGAAGCATCACTGTAGAATCCCCAACATGATATATAAACATCACTGTAGAATCCCCAACATGATACAGAAACATCACGGTAGAATCCCCAACATGATACAGAAAAATCACTGTAGAATCCCCAACATGATACAGAAACATCACGGTAGAATCCCCAACATGATACAGAAACATCACTGTGGAATCCCCAACATGATACAGAAACATCACGGTAGAATCCCCAACATGATACAGAAACATCACTGTAGAATCACCAACATGATACAGAAACATCACTGTAGAATCCCCAACATGATACAGAAACATCACTGTAGAATCCCCAACATGATATAGAAACATCACTGTAGAATCCCCAACATGATACAGAAACATCACTGTAGAATCCCCAACATGATACAGAAACATCACTGTAGAATCCCCAACATGATACAGAAACATCACTGTAGAATCCCCAACATGATACAGAAACATCACTGTAGAATCCCCAACATGATATATAAACATCACTGTTGAATCCCCAACATGATACAGAAACATCACTGTAGAATCCCCAACATGATATAGAAACATCACTGTAGAATCCCCAACATGATATAGAAACATCACTGTAGAATCCCCAACATGATACAGAAACATCACTGTAGAATCCCCAAAATGATATAGCAACATCACTGTAGAATCCCCAACATGATACAGAAACATCACTGTAGAATCCCCAACATGATACATAAACATCACTGTTGAATCCCAACATGATACAGAAACATCACTGTAGAATCCCCAACATGATATAGAAACATCACTGTAGAATCCCCAACATGATACAGAAACATCACTGTAGAATCCCCAACATGATATATAAACATCACTGTAGAATCCCCAACATGATAAAGAAACATCACTGTAGAATCCCCAACATGATACAGAAACATCACTGTAGAATCCCCAACATGATATATAAACATCACTGTAGAATCCCCAACATGATACAGAAACATCACTGTAGAATCCCCAACATGATACAGAAACATCACTGTAGAATCCCCAAAATGATATAGAAACATCACTGTAGAATCCCCAACATGATACAGAAACATCACTGTAGAATCCCCAACATGATATAGAAACATCACTGTAGAATCCCCAACATGATATATAAACATCACTGTAGAATCCCCAACATGATACGGAAACATCACTGTAGAATCCCCAACATGATATAGAAGCATCACTGTAGAATCCCCAAAATGATATAGAAACATCACTGTAGAATCCCCAACATGATACAGAAACATCACTGTAGAATCCCCAACATGATACAGAAACATCACTGTAGAATCCCCAACATGATAAAGAAACATCACTGTAGAATCCCCAACATGATACAGAAACATCACTGTAGAATCCCCAACATGATATATAAACATCACTGTAGAATCCCCAACATGATACAGAAACATCACTGTAGAATCCCCAACATGATACAGAAACATCACTGTAGAATCCCTAACATGATATAGAAACATCACTGTAGAATCCCAAACATGATATAGAAACATCACTGTAGAATCCCCAACATGATACAGAAACATCACTGTAGAATCCCCAAAATGATATAGAAGCATCACTGTAGAATCCCCAACATGATACACAAACATCACTGTAGAATCCCCAACATGATACAGAAACATCACTGTAGAATCCCCAACATGATATAGAAACATCACTGTAGAATCCCCAATATGATATAGAAGCATCACTGTAGAATCCCCAACATGATATATAAACATCACTGTAGAATCACCAACATGATACAGAAACATCACTGTAGAATCCCCAACATGATACAGAAACATCACTGTAGAATCCCCAACATGATAAAGAAACATCACTGTAGAATCCCCAACATGATACAGAAACATCACTGTAGAATCCCCAACATGATATATAAACATCACTGTAGAATCCCCAACATGATACAGAAACATCACTGTAGAATCCCCAACATGATACAGAAACATCACTGTAGAATCCCTAACATGATATAGAAACATCACTGTAGAATCCCAAACATGATATAGAAACATCACTGTAGAATCCCCAACATGATACAGAAACATCACTGTAGAATCCCCAAAATGATATAGAAGCATCACTGTAGAATCCCCAACATGATACACAAACATCACTGTAGAATCCCCAACATGATACAGAAACATCACTGTAGAATCCCCAACATGATATAGAAACATCACTGTAGAATCCCCAACATGATATAGAAGCATCACTGTAGAATCCCCAACATGATACACAAACATCACTGTAGAATCCCCAACATGATATAGAAGCATCACTGTAGAATCCCCAACATGATATATAAACATCACTGTAGAATCACCAACATGATACAGAAACATCACTGTAGAATCCCCAACATGATACAGAAACATCACTGTAGAATCCCCAACATGATATAGAAACATCACTGTAGAATCCCCAACATGATATATAAACATCACTGTAGAATCCCCAACATGATACAGAAACATCACTGTAGAATCCCTAACATGATATAGAAACATCACTGTAGAATCCCCAACATGATACACAAACATCACTGTAGATTCCCCAACATGATACAGAAACATCACTGTAGAATCCCAAACATGATATAGAAACATCATTGTAGAATCCCCAACATGATACAGAAACATCACTGTAGAATCCCCAACATGATATAGAAACATCACTGTAGAATCCCCAACATGATACAGAAACATCACTGTAGAATCCCCAACATGATATAGAAACATCACTGTAGAATCCCCAACATGATACAGAAACATCACTGTAGAATCCCCAACATGATACAGAAACATCACAGTAGAATCCCCAACATGATACAGAAACATCACTGTAGAATCCCCAACATGATACATAAACATCACTGTTGAATCCCCAACATGATACAGAAACATCACTGTAGAATCCCCAAAATGATATAGAAACATCACTGTAGAATCCCCAACATGATACAGAAACATCACTGTAGAATCCCCAACATGATATAGAAACATCACTGTAGAATCCCCAACATGATATATAAACATCACTGTAGAATCCCCAACATGATACGGAAACATCACTGTAGAATCCCCAACATGATATAGAAGCATCACTGTAGAATCCCCAAAATGATATAGAAACATCACTGTAGAATCCGCAACATGATACAGAAACATCACTGTAGAATCCCCAACATGATACAGAAACATCACTGTAGAATCCCCAACATGATATATAAACATCACTGTAGAATCCCCAACATGATAAAGAAACATCACTGTAGAATCCCCAACATGATACAGAAACATCACTGTAGAATCCCCAACATGATATATAAACATCACTGTAGAATCCCCAACATGATACAGAAACATCACTGTAGAATCCCCAACATGATACAGAAACATCACTGTAGAATCACTAACATGATATAGAAACATCACTGTAGAATCCCCAACATGATACACAAACATCACTGTAGATTCCTCAACATGATACAGAAACATCACTGTAGAATCCCAAACATGATACAGAAACATCACTGTAGAATCCCCAACATGATACAGAAACATCACTGTAGAATCCCCAAAATGATATAGAAGCATCACTGTAGAATCCCCAACATGATACACAAACATCACTGTAGAATCCCCAACATGATACAGAAACATCACTGTAGAATCCCCAACATGATATAGAAACATCACTGTAGAATCCCCAATATGATATTGAAGCATCACTGTAGAATCCCCAACATGATATATAAACATCACTGTAGAATCACCAACATGATACAGAAACATCACTGTAGAATCCCCAACATGATACAGAAACATCACGGTAGAATCCCCAACATGATATAGAAACATCACTGTAGAATCCCCAACATGATACAGAAACATCACTGTAGAATCCCCAACATGATACAGAAACATCACTGTAGAATCCCCAACATGATACAGAAACATCACTGTAGAATCCCCAACATGATACAGAAACATCACTGTAGAATCCCTAAAATGATATAGAAGCATCACTGTAGAATCCCCAAAATGATATAGAAGCATCACTGTAGAATCCCCAACATGATACACAAACATCACTGTAGAATCCCCAACATGATACAGAAACATCACTGTAGAATCCCCAACATGATACAGAAACATCACTGTAGAATCCCTAAAATGATATAGAAGCATCACTGTAGAATCCCCAACATGATACACAAACATCACTGTAGAATCCCCAACATGATACAGAAACATCACTGTAGAATCCCCAACATGATATAGAAACATCACTGTAGAATCCCCAACATGATATAGAAGCATCACTGTAGAATCCCCAACAAGATACACAAACATCACTGTAGAATCCCCAACATGATACAGAAACATCACAGTAGAATCCCCAACATGATACAGAAACATCACTGTAGAATCCCCAACATGATACAGAAACATCACTGTAGAATCCCAGACATGATATAGAAACATCACTGTAGAATCCCCAACATGATACAGAAACATCACTGTAGAATCCCCAACATGATATAGAAACGTCACTGTAGAATCCCCAACATGATATAGAAACATGACTGTAGAATCCCCAACATGATATAGAAACATCACTGTAGAATCCCCAACGTGATATAGAAACATCACTGTAGAATCCCCAACATGATATAGAAGCATCACTGTAGAATCCCCAACATGATACACAAACATCCTTGTAGAATCCCCAACATGATATAGAAGCATCACTGTAGAATCCCCAACATGATATATAAACATCACTGTAGAATCCCCAACATGATACAGAAACATCACGGTAGAATCCCCAACATGATACAGAAAAATCACTGTAGAATCCCCAACATGATACAGAAACATCACGGTAGAATCCCCAACATGATACAGAAACATCACTGTGGAATCCCCAACATGATACAGAAACATCACGGTAGAATCCCCAACATGATACAGAAACATCACTGTAGAATCACCAACATGATACAGAAACATCACTGTAGAATCCCCAACATGATACAGAAACATCACTGTAGAATCCCCAACATGATATAGAAACATCACTGTAGAATCCCCAACATGATACAGAAACATCACTGTAGAATCCCCAACATGATACAGAAACATCACTGTAGAATCCCCAACATGATACAGAAACATCACTGTAGAATCCCCAACATGATACAGAAACATCACTGTAGAATCCCCAACATGATATATAAACATCACTGTTGAATCCCCAACATGATACAGAAACATCACTGTAGAATCCCCAACATGATATAGAAACATCACTGTAGAATCCCCAACATGATATAGAAACATCACTGTAGAATCCCCAACATGATACAGAAACATCACTGTAGAATCCCCAAAATGATATAGCAACATCACTGTAGAATCCCCAACATGATACAGAAACATCACTGTAGAATCCCCAACATGATACATAAACATCACTGTTGAATCCCAACATGATACAGAAACATCACTGTAGAATCCCCAACATGATATAGAAACATCACTGTAGAATCCCCAACATGATATAGAAACATCACTGTAGAATCCCCAACATGATATATAAACATCACTGTAGAATCCCCAACATGATAAAGAAACATCACTGTAGAATCCCCAACATGATACAGAAACATCACTGTAGAATCCCCAACATGATATATAAACATCACTGTAGAATCCCCAACATGATACAGAAACATCACTGTAGAATCCCCAACATGATACAGAAACATCACTGTAGAATCCCCAAAATGATATAGAAACATCACTGTAGAATCCCCAACATGATACAGAAACATCACTGTAGAATCCCGAACATGATATAGAAACATCACTGTAGAATCCCCAACATGATACAGAAACATCACTGTAGAATCCCCAACATGATATATAAACATCACTGTAGAATCCCCAACATGATATCTAAACATCACTGTAGAATCCCCAACATGATATATAAACATCACTGTAGAATCACCAACATGATACAGAAACATCACTGTAGAATCCCCAACATGATACAGAAACATCACTGTAGAATCCCCAACATGATATAGAAACATCAATGTATAATCCCCAACATGATACAGAAACATCACTGTAGAATCCCCAACATGATAAAGAAACATCACTGTAGAATCCCCAACATGATACAGAAACATCACTGTAGAATCCCCAACATGATATATAAACATCACTGTAGAATCCCCAACATGATACAGAAACATCACTGTAGAATCCCCAACATGATACAGAAACATCACTGTCGAATCCCCAAAATGATATAGAAACATCACTGTAGAATCCCCAACATGATACACAAACATCACTGTAGATTCCCCAACATGATACAGAAACATCACTGTAGAATCCCAAACATGATACAGAAACATCACTGTAGAATCCCCAACACGATATATAAACATCACTGTAGAATCCCCAACATGATACAGAAACATCACTGTAGAATCCCCAACATGATACAGAAACATCACTGTAGAATCCCCAACATGATATATAAACATCACTGTAGAATCCCCAACATGATACAGAAACATCACTGTAGAATCCCCAACATGATACAGAAACATCACTGTAGAATCCCCAACATGATACAGAAACATCACTGTAGAATCCCCAACATGATACAGAAACATCACTGTAGAATCCCCAAAATGATACAGAAACATCACTGTAGAATCCCCAACATGATACAGAAACATCACTGTAGAATCCCCAACATGATACAGAAACATCACTGTAGATTCCCCAACATGATATAGAAACATCACTGTAGAATCCCCAACATGATACAGAAACATCACTGTAGAATCCCCAACATGATATAGAAACATCACTGTAGAATCCCCAACATGATACAGAAACATCACTGTAGAATCCCCAACATGATATATAAACATCACTGTAGAATCCCCAACATGATATATAAACATCACTGTAGAATCCCCAACATGATATATAAACATCACTGTAGAATCACCAACATGATACAGAAACATCACTGTAGAATCCCCAACATGATACAGAAACATCACTGTAGAATCCCCAACATGATATAGAAACATCAATGTATAATCCCCAACATGATACAGAAACATCACTGTAGAATCCCCAACATGATACAGAAACATCACTGTAGAATCCCCAACATGATACAGAAACATCACTGTAGAATCCCTATAATGATATAGAAGCATCACTGTAGAATCCCCAAAATGACATAGAAGCATCACTGTAGAATCCCCAACATGATACACAAACATCACTGTAGAATCCACAACATGATACAGAAACATCACTGTAGAATCCCCAACATGATATAGAAACATCACTGTAGAATCCCCAACATGATATAGAAACATCACTGTAGAATCCCCAACATGATACACAAACATCACTGTAGAATCCCCAACATGATACAGAAACATCACAGTAGAATCCCCAACATGATACAGAAGCATCACTGTAGAATCCCCAACATGATATAGAAACATCACTGTAGAATCCCCAACATGATACAGAAACATCACTGTAGAATCCCCAACATGATATAGAAACATAACTGTAGAATCCCCAACATGATATATAAACATCACTGTAGAATCCCCAACATGATACAGAAACATCACTGTAGAATCCCCAACATGATATAGAAGCATCACTGTAGAATCCCCAACATGATACAGAAACATCACTGTAGAATCCCCAACATGATACAGAAACATCACTGTAGAATCCCCAACGTGATATAGAAACATCACTGTAGAATCCCCAACATGATACAGAAACATCACTGTAGAATCCCCAACATGATACAGAAACATCACTGTAGAATCCCCAACATGATACAGAAACATCACTGTAGAATCCCTATAGTGATATAGAAGCATCACTGTAGAATCCCCAAAATGATATAGAAGCATCACTGTAGAATCCCCAACATGATACACAAACATCACTGTAGAATCCACAACATGATACAGAAACATCACTGTAGAATCCCCAACATGATATAGAAACATCACTGTAGAATCCCCAACATGATATAGAAACATCACTGTAGAATCCCCAACATGATACACAAACATCACTGTAGAATCCCCAACATGATACAGAAACATCACAGTAGAATCCCCGAACATGATACACAAACATCACTGTAGAATCCCCAACATGATATAGAAACATCACTGTAGAATCCCCAACATGATACAGAAACATCACTGTAGAATCCCCAACATGATACAGAAACATCACTGTAGAATCCCCAACATGATATAGAAGCATCACTGTAGAATCCCCAACATGATACAGAAACATCACTGTAGAATCCCCAACATGATACAGAAACATCACTGTAGAATCCCCAATGTGATATAGAAACATCACTGTAGAATCCCCAACATGATACAGAAACATCAGTGTAGAATCCCAAACATGATACAGAAACATCACTGTAGAATCCCCAACATGATATATAAACATACCTGTAGAATCCCCAACATGATACAGAAACATCACTGTAGAATCCCCAACATGATACAGAAACATCACTGTAGAATCCCCAACATGATATATAAACATCACTGTAGAATCCCCAACATGATACAGAAACATCACTGTAGAATCCCCAACATGATACAGAAACATCACTGTAGAATCCCCAACACGATACAGAAACATCACTGTAGAATCCCCAACATGATATATAAACATCACTGTAGAATCCCCAACATGATATATAAACATCACTGTAGAATCCCCAACATGATATATAAACATCACTGTAGAATCACCAACATGATACAGAAACATCACTGTAGAATCCCCAACATGATACAGAAACATCACTGTAGAATCCCCAACATGATACAGAAACATCACTGTAGAATCCCCAACATGATACAGAAACATCACTGTAGAATCCCTAAAATGATATAGAAGCATCACTGTAGAATCCCCAAAATGATATAGAAGCATCACTGTAGAATCCCCAACATGATACACAAACATCACTGTAGAATCCCCAACATGATACAGAAACATCACTGTAGAATCCCCAACAGGATATAGAAACATCACTGTAGAATCCCCAACATGATATAGAAGCATCACTGTAGAATCCCCAACATGATATATAAACATCACTGTAGAATCACCAACATGATACAGAAACATCACTGTAGAATCCCCAACATGATACAGAAACATCACTGTAGAATCCCCAACATGATATAGAAACATCACTGTAGAATCCCCAACATGATACAGAAACATCACTGTAGAATCCCCAACATGATACAGAAACATCACTGTAGAATCCCCAACATGATACAGAAACATCACTGTAGAATCCCCAACATGATACAGAAACATCACTGTAGAATCCCCAACATGATACAGAAACATCACTGTAGAATCCCTAAAATGATATAGAAGCATCACTGTAGAATCCCCAAAATGATATAGAAGCATCACTGTAGAATCCCCAACATGATACACAAACATCACTGTAGAATCCCCAACATGATACAGAAACATCACTGTAGAATCCCCAACAGGATATAGAAACATCACTGTAGAATCCCCAACATGATATAGAAGCATCACTGTAGAATCCCCAACATGATATATAAACATCACTGTAGAATCACCAACATGATACAGAAACATCACTGTAGAATCCCCAACATGATACAGAAGCATCACTGTAGAATCCCCAACATGATATAGAAACATCACTGTACAATCCCCAACATGATACAGAAACATCACTGTAGAATCCCCAACATGATAAAGAAACATCACTGTAGAATCCCCAACATGATACAGAAACATCACAGTAGAATCCCCAACATGATACACAAACATCACTGTAGAATCCCCAACATGATATAGAAACATCACTGTAGAATCCCCAACATGATACAGAAACATCACTGTAGAATCCCCAACATGATATAGAAACATAACTGTAGAATCCCCAACATGATATATAAACATAACTGTAGAATCCCCAACATGATACAGAAACATCACTGTAGAATCCCCAACATGATATAGAAGCATCACTGTAGAATCCCCAACATGATACAGAAGCATCACTGTAGAATCCCCAACATGATACAGAAACATCACTGTAGAATCCCCAACATGATACAGAAACATCACTGTAGAATCCCCAACATGATACAGAAACATCACTGTAGAATCCCTAAAATGATATAGAAGCATCACTGTAGAATCCCCAAAATGATATAGAAGCATCACTGTAGAATCCCCAACATGATACAGAAACATCACTGTAGAATCCCCAACATGATACAGAAACATCACTGTAGAATCCCCAACAGGATACAGAAACATCACTGTAGAATCCCCAACATGATATAGAAGCATCACTGTAGAATCCCCAACATGATATATAAACATCACTGTAGAATCACCAACATGATACAGAAACATCACTGTAGAATCCCCAACATGATACAGAAGCATCACTGTAGAATCCCCAACATGATATAGAAGCATCACTGTACAATCCCCAACATGATATATAAACATCACTGTAGAATCACCAACATGATACAGAAACATCACTGTAGAATCCCCAACATGATAAAGAAACATCACTGTAGAATCCCCAACATGATACAGAAACATCACTGTAGAATCCCCAACATGATACAGAAACATCACTGTAGAATCCCTAAAATGATATAGAAGCATCACTGTAGAATCCCCAACATGATACACAAACATCACTGTAGAATCCCCAACATGATACAGAAACATCACTGTAGAATCCCTATAATGATATAGAAGCATCACTGTAGAATCCCCAAAATGATATAGAAGCATCACTGTAGAATCCCCAACATGATACACAAACATCACTGTAGAATCCCCAACATGATACAGAAACATCACTGTAGAATCCCCAACATGATATAGAAACATCACTGTAGAATCCCCAACATGATATAGAAGCATCACTGTAGAATCCCCAACATGATACACAAACATCATTGTAGAATCCCCAACATGATACAGAAACATCACAGTAGAATCCCCAACATGATACAGAAACATCACTGTAGAATCCCCAACATGATACAGAAACATCACTGTAGAATCCCCAACATGATATAGAAACATCACTGTAGAATCCCCAACATGATACAGAAACATCACTGTAGAATCCCCAACATGATATAGAAACATCACTGTAGAATCCCCAACATGATATATAAACATCACTGTAGAATCCCCAACATGATACGGAAACATCACTGTAGAATCCCCAACATGATATAGAAGCATCACTGTAGAATCCCCAAAATGATATAGAAACATCACTGTAGAATCCCCAACATGATACAGAAACATCACTGTAGAATCCCCAACATGATACAGAAACATCACTGTAGAATCCCTAACATGATATATAAACATCACTGTAGAATCCCCAACATGATAAAGAAACATCACTGTAGAATCCCCAACATGATACAGAAACATCACTGTAGAATCCCCAACATGATATATAAACATCACTGTAGAATCCCCAACATGATACACAAACATCACTGTAGATTCCCCAACATGATACAGAAGCATCACTGTAGAATCCCCAACATGATATAGAAACATCACTGTAGAATCCCCAACATGATACACAAACATCACTGTAGATTCCCCAACATGATACAGAAACATCACTGTAGAATCCCAAACATGATACAGAAACATCACTGTAGAATCCCCAACATGATACAGAAACATCACTGTAGAATCCCCAAAATGATATAGAAGCATCACTGTAGAATCCCCAACATGATACACAAACATCACTGTAGAATCCCCAACATGATACAGAAACATCACTGTAGAATCCCCAACATGATATAGAAACATCACTGTAGAATCCCCAACATGATATAGAAGCATCACTGTATAATCCCCAACATGATATATAAACATCACTGTAGAATCACCAACATGATACAGAAACATCACTGTAGAATCCCCAACATGATACAGAAACATCACTGTAGAATCCCCAACATGATATAGAAACATCACTGTAGAATCCCCAACATGATACAGAAACATCACTGTAGAATCCCCAACATGATACAGAAACATCACTGTAGAATCCCCAACATGATACAGAAACATCACTGTAGAATCCCCAACATGATACAGAAACATCACTGTAGAATCCCTAAAATGATATAGAAGCATCACTGTAGAATCCCCAAAATGATATAGAAGCATCACTGTAGAATCCCCAACATGATACAGAAACATCACTGTAGAATCCCCAACATGATACAGAAACATCACTGTAGAATCCCCAACATGATATAGAAACATCACTGTAGAATCCCCAACATGATATAGAAACATCACTGTAGAATCCCCAACATGATACGACAAACATCACTGTAGAATCCCCAACATGATACAGAAACATCACTGTAGAATCCCCAACATGATACAGAAACATCACTGTAGAATCCCCAACATGATACAGAAACATCACTGTAGAATCCCCAACATGATACAGAAACATCACTGTAGAATCCCCAAAATGATATAGAAGCATCACTGTAGAATCCCCAAAATGATATAGAAGCATCACTGTAGAATCCCCAACATGATACACAAACATCACTGTAGAATCCCCAACATGATACAGAAACATCACTGTAGAATCCGCAACATGATATAGAAACATCACTGTAGAATCCCCAACATGATATAGAAGCATCACTGTAGAATCCCCAACATGATACACAAACATCACTGTAGAATCCCCTACATGATACAGAAACATCACAGTAGAATCCCCAACATGATACAGAAACATCACTGTAGAATCCCCAACATGATACAGAAACATCACTGTAGAATCCCCAACATGATATAGAAACATCACTGTAGAATCCCCAACATGATACAGAAACATCACTGTAGAATCCCCAACATGATATAGAAACGTCACTGTAGAATCCCCAACATGATATAGAAACATCACTGTAGAATCCCCAACATGATATAGAAACATCACTGTAGAATCCCCAACATGATATAGAAACATCACTGTAGAATCCCCAACATGATATATAAACATCACTGTAGAATCCCCAACATGATACAGAAACATCACTGTAGAATCCCCAACATGATATATAAACATCACTGTAGAATCCCCAACATGATACAGAAACATCACTGTAGAATCCCCAACATGATACAGAAACATCACTGTAGAATCCCCAACATGATATAGAAACATCACTGTAGAATCCCCAAAATGATATATAAACATCACTGTAGAATCCCCAACATGATACAGAAACATCACTGTAGAATCCCCAACATGATATAGAAACATCACTGTAGAATCCCCAACATGATATAGAAACATCACTGTAGAATCCCCAACATGATACAGAAACATCACTGTAGAATCCCCAACATGATATAGAAACATCACTGTAGAATCCCCAACATGATACAGAAACATCACTGTAGAATCCCCAACATGATACATAAACATCACATTTGAATCCCCAACATGATACAGAAACATCACTGTAGAATCCCCAACATGATATAGAAACATCACTGTAGAATCCCCAACATGATACAGAAACATCACTGTAGAGTCCCCAAAATGATATAGAAGCATCACTGTAGAATCCCCAACATGATACAGAAACATCACTGTAGAATCCCCAACATGATACAGAAACATCACTGTAGAATCCCCAACATGATATAGAAACATCACTGTAGAATCCCCAACATGATACAGAAACATCACTGTAGAATCCCCAACATGATACAGAAACATCACTGTAGAATCCCCAAATGATATAGAAACATCACTGTAGAATCCCCAACATGATACAGAAACATCACTGTAGAATCCCCAACATGATATAGAAACATCACTGTAGAATCCCCAACATGATACAGAAACATCACTGTAGAATCCCCAACATGATACAGAAACATCACTGTAGAATCCCCAACATGATACAGAAACATCACTGTAGAATCCCCAACATGATACATAAACATCACTGTTAAATCCCCAACATGATACCGAAACATCACTGTAGAATCCCCAACATGATATAGAAACATCACTGTAGAATCCCCAACATGATACAGAAACATCACTGTAGAATCCCCAAAATGATATAGAAGCATCACTGTAGAATCCCCAACATGATATAGAAGCATCACTGTAGAATCCCCAAAATGATATAGAAACATCACTGTAGAATCCCCAACATGATACAGAAACATCACTGTAGAATCCCCAACATGATACAGAAACATCACTGTAGAATCCCTAACATGATATATAAACATCACTGTAGAATCCCCAACATGATAAAGAAACATCACTGTAGAATCCCCAACATGATACAGAAACATCACTTTAGAATCCCCAACATGATATATAAACATCACTGTAGAATCCCCAACATGATACAGAAACATCACTGTAGAATCCCCAACATGATACAGAAACATCACTGTAGAATCCCCAACATGATATAGAAACATCACTGTAGAATCCCCAACATGATACACAAACATCACTGTAGATTCCCCAACATGATACAGAAACATCACTGTAGAATCCCAAACATGATACAGAAACATCACTGTAGAATCCCCAACATGATACAGAAACATCACTGTAGAATCCCCAAAATGATATAGAAACATCACTGTAGAATCCCCAACATGATACAGAAACATCACTGTAGAATCCCCAACATGATACAGAAACATCACTGTAGAATCCCCAACATGATATAGAAACATCACTGTAGAATCCCCAACATGATACAGAAACATCACTGTAGAATCCCCAACATGATACAGAAACATCACTGTAGAATCCCCAACATGATATAGAAACATCACTGTAGAATCCCCAACATGATACAGAAACATCACTGTAGAATCCCCAACATGATACAGAAACATCACTGTAGAATCCCCAAAATGATACAGAAGCATCACTGTAGAATCCCCAACATGATACACAAACATCACTGTAGAATCCCCAACATGATATAGAAACATCACTGTAGAATCCCCAACATGATATAGAAACATCACTGTAGAATCCCCAACATGATACAGAAACATCACTGTAGAATCCCCAACATGATATAGAAACATCACTGTAGAATCCCCAACATGATACAGAAACATCACAGTAGAATCCCCAACATGATACAGAAACATCACTGTAGAATCCCCAACATGATATAGAAACATCACTGTAGAATCCCCAACATGATATATAAACATCACTGTAGAATCCCCAACATGATACGAAAACATCACTGTAGAATCCCCAACATGATATAGAAGCATCACTGTAGAATCCCCAAAATGATATAGAAACATCACTGTAGAATCCCCAACATGATACAGAAACATCACTGTAGAATCCCCAACATGATACAGATACATCACTGTAGAATCCCTAAAATGATATAGAAGCATCACTGTAGAATCCCCAAAATGATATAGAAGCATCACTGTAGAATCCCCAACATGATACACAAACATCACTGTAGAATCCCCAACATGATACAGAAACATCACTGTAGAATCCGCAACATGATATAGAAACATCACTGTAGAATCCCCAACATGATATAGAAGCATCACTGTAGAATCCCCAACATGATACACAAACATCACTGTAGAATCCCCTACATGATACAGAAACATCACAGTAGAATCCCCAACATGATACAGAAACATCACTGTAGAATCCCCAACATGATACAGAAACATCACTGTAGAATCCCCAACATGATATAGAAACATCACTGTAGAATCCCCAACATGATACAGAAACATCACTGTAGAATCCCCAACATGATATAGAAACGTCACTGTAGAATCCCCAACATGATATAGAAACATCATTGTAGAATCCCCAACATGATATAGAAACATCACTGTAGAATCCCCAACATGATATAGAAACATCACTGTAGAATCCCCAACATGATATATAAACATCACTGTAGAATCCCCAACATGATACAGAAACATCACTGTAGAATCCCCAACATGATATATAAACATCACTGTAGAATCCCCAACATGATACAGAAACATCACTGTAGAATCCCCAACATGATACAGAAACATCACAGTAGAATCCCCAAAATGATATAGAAGCATCACTGTAGAATCCCCAAAATGATATATAAACATCACTGTTGAATCCCCAACATGATACAGAAACATCACTGTAGAATCCCCAACATGATATAGAAACATCACTGTAGAATCCCCAACATGATATAGAAACATCACTGTAGAATCCCCAACATGATACAGAAACATCACTGTAGAATCCCCAAAATGATATAGCAACATCACTGTAGAATCCCCAACATGATACAGAAACATCACTGTAGAATCCCCAACATGATACATAAACATCACATTTGAATCCCCAACATGATACAGAAACATCACTGTAGAATCCCCAACATGATATAGAAACATCACTGTAGAATCCCCAACATGATACAGAAACATCACTGTAGAGTCCCCAAAATGATATAGAAGCATCACTGTAGAATCCCCAACATGATACAGAAACATCACTGTAGAATCCCCAACATGATACAGAAACATCACTGTAGAATCCCCAACATGATATAGAAACATCACTGTAGAATCCCCAACATGATACAGAAACATCACTGTAGAATCCCCAACATGATACAGAAACATCACTGTAGAATCCCCAAATGATATAGAAACATCACTGTAGAATCCCCAACATGATACAGAAACATCACTGTAGAATCCCCAACATGATATAGAAACATCACTGTAGAATCCCCAACATGATACAGAAACATCACTGTAGAATCCCCAACATGATACAGAAACATCACTGTAGAATCCCCAACATGATACAGAAACATCACTGTAGAATCCCCAACATGATACATAAACATCACTGTTAAATCCCCAACATGATACCGAAACATCACTGTAGAATCCCCAACATGATATAGAAACATCACTGTAGAATCCCCAACATGATACAGAAACATCACTGTAGAATCCCCAAAATGATATAGAAGCATCACTGTAGAATCCCCAACATGATACAGAAACATCACTGTAGAATCCCCAACATGATACAGAAACATCACTGTAGAATCCCCAACATGATACAGAAACATCACTGTAGAATCCCCAAAATGATATAGAAGCATCACTGTAGAATCCCCAACATGATACACAAACATCACTGTAGAATCCCCAACATGATACAGAAACATCACTGTAGAATCCCCAACATGATATAGAAACATCACTGTAGAATCCCCAACATGATATAGAAGCATCACTGTAGAATCCCCAACATGATATATAAACATCATTTTAGAATCACCAACATGATATATAAACATCACTGTAGAATCCCCAACATGATATAGAAACGTCACTGTAGAATCCCCAACATGATATAGAAACATCATTGTAGAATCCCCAACATGATATAGAAACATCACTGTAGAATCCCCAACATGATATAGAAACATCACTGTAGAATCCCCAACATGATATATAAACATCACTGTAGAATCCCCAACATGATACAGAAACATCACTGTAGAATCCCCAACATGATATATAAACATCACTGTAGAATCCCCAACATGATACAGAAACATCACTGTAGAATCCCCAACATGATACAGAAACATCACAGTAGAATCCCCAAAATGATATAGAAGCATCACTGTAGAATCCCCAAAATGATATATAAACATCACTGTTGAATCCCCAACATGATACAGAAACATCACTGTAGAATCCCCAACATGATATAGAAACATCACTGTAGAATCCCCAACATGATATAGAAACATCACTGTAGAATCCCCAACATGATACAGAAACATCACTGTAGAATCCCCAAAATGATATAGCAACATCACTGTAGAATCCCCAACATGATACAGAAACATCACTGTAGAATCCCCAACATGACACATAAACATCACATTTGAATCCCCAACATGATACAGAAACATCACTGTAGAATCCCCAACATGATATAGAAACATCACTGTAGAATCCCCAACATGATACAGAAACATCACTGTAGAGTCCCCAAAATGATATAGAAGCATCACTGTAGAATCCCCAACATGATACAGAAACATCACTGTAGAATCCCCAACATGATACAGAAACATCACTGTAGAATCCCCAACATGATATAGAAACATCACTGTAGAATCCCCAACATGATACAGAAACATCACTGTAGAATCCCCAACATGATACAGAAACATCACTGTAGAATCCCCAACATGATATAGAAACATCACTGTAGAATCCCCAACATGATACAGAAACATCACTGTAGAATCCCCAACATGATATAGAAACATCACTGTAGAATCCCCAACATGATACAGAAACATCACTGTAGAATCCCCAACATGATACATAAACATCACTGTTAGAATCCCCAACATGATACCGAAACATCACTGTAGAATCCCCAACATGATATAGAAACATCACTGTAGAATCCCCAACATGATACAGAAACATCACTGTAGAATCCCCAAAATGATATAGAAGCATCACTGTAGAATCCCCAACATGATACAGAAACATCACTGTAGAATCCCCAACATGATACAGAAACATCACTGTAGAATCCCCAACATGATACAGAAACATCACTGTAGAATCCCCAAAATGATATAGAAGCATCACTGTAGAATCCCCAACATGATACACAAACATCACTGTAGAATCCCCAACATGATACAGAAACATCACTGTAGAATCCCCAACATGATATAGAAACATCACTGTAGAATCCCCAACATGATATAGAAGCATCACTGTAGAATCCCCAACATGATATATAAACATCATTTTAGAATCACCAACATGATATATAAACATCACTGTAGAATCCCCAACATGATACAGAAACATCACTGTAGAATCCCCAACATGATATAGAAACATCACTGTAGAATCCCCAACATGATACAGAAACATCACTGTAGAATCCCCAACATGATATAGAAACATCACTGTAGAATCCCCAACATGATATATAAACATCACTGTAGAATCCCCAACATGATACGGAAACATCACTGTAGAATCCCCAACATGATATAGAAGCATCACTGTAGAATCCCCAAAATGATATAGAAACATCACTGTAGAATCCCCAACATGATATATAAACATCACTGTAGAATCCCCAACATGATACAGAAACATCACTGTAGAATCCCCAACATGATATAGAAACATCACTGTAGAATCCCCAACATGATACACAAACATCACTGTAGATTCCCCAACATGATACAGAAACATCACTGTAGAATCCCAAACATGATACAGAAACATCACTGTAGAATCCCCAACATGATACAGAAACATCACTGTAGAATCCCCAAAATGATATAGAAGCATCACTGTAGAATCCCCAACATGATACACAAACATCACTGTAGAATCACCAACATGATACAGAAACATCACTGTAGAATCCCCAACATGATATAGAAACATCACTGTAGAATCCCCAACATGATATAGAAGCATCACTGTATAATCCCCAACATGATATATAAACATCACTGTAGAATCACCAACATGATACAGAAACATCACTGTAGAATCCCCAACATGATACAGAAACATCACTGTAGAATCCCCAACATGATATAGAAACATCACTGTAGAATCCCCAACATGATACAGAAACATCACTGTAGAATCCCCAACATGATACAGAAACATCACTGTAGAATCCCCAACATGATACAGAAACATCACTGTAGAATCCCCAACATGATACAGAAACATCACTGTAGAATCCCTAAAATGATATAGAAGCATCACTGTAGAATCCCCAAAATGATATAGAAGCATCACTGTAGAATCCCCAACATGATACACAAACATCACTGTAGAATCCCCAACATGATACAGAAACATCACTGTAGAATCCGCAACATGATATAGAAACATCACTGTAGAATCCCCAACATGATATAGAAGCATCACTGTAGAATCCCCAACATGATACACAAACATCACTGTAGAATCCCCTACATGATACAGAAACATCACAGTAGAATCCCCAACATGATACAGAAACATCACTGTAGAATCCCCAACATGATACAGAAACATCACTGTAGAATCCCCAACATGATACAGAAACATCACTGTAGAATCCCCAACATGATATAGAAACGTCACTGTAGAATCCCCAACATGATATAGAAACATCACTGTAGAATCCCCAACATGATATAGAAACATCACTGTAGAATCCCCAACATGATATAGAAACATCACTGTAGAATCCCCAACATGATATATAAACATCACTGTAGAATCCCCAACATGATACAGAAACATCACTGTAGAATCCCCAACATGATATATAAACATCACTGTAGAATCCCCAACATGATACAGAAACATCACTGTAGAATCCCCAACATGATACAGAAACATCACAGTAGAATCCCCAAAATGATATAGAAGCATCACTGTAGAATCCCCAAAATGATATATAAACATCACTGTTGAATCCCCAACATGATACAGAAACATCACTGTAGAATCCCCAACATGATATAGAAACATCACTGTAGAATCCCCAACATGATATAGAAACATCACTGTAGAATCCCCAACATGATACAGAAACATCACTGTAGAATCCCCAAATGATATAGCAACATCACTGTAGAATCCCCAACATGATACAGAAACATCACTGTAGAATCCCCAACATGATACATAAACATCACATTTGAATCCCCAACATGATACAGAAACATCACTGTAGAATCCCCAACATGATATAGAAACATCACTGTAGAATCCCCAACATGATACAGAAACATCACTGTAGAGTCCCCAAAATGATATAGAAGCATCACTGTAGAATCCCAAACATGATACAGAAACATCACTGTAGAATCCCCAACATGATACAGAAACATCACTGTAGAATCCCCAACATGATATAGAAACATCACTGTAGAATCCCCAACATGATACAGAAACATCACTGTAGAATCCCCAACATGATACAGAAACATCACTGTAGAATCCCCAACATGATATAGAAACATCACTGTAGAATCCCCAACATGATACAGAAACATCACTGTAGAATCCCCAACATGATATAGAAACATCACTGTAGAATCCCCAACATGATACAGATACATCACTGTAGAATCCCCAACATGATATAGAAACATCACTGTAGAATCCCCAACATGATACAGAAACATCACTGTAGAATCCCCAACATGATACAGAAACATCACTGTAGAATCCCCAACATGATATAGAAACATCACTGTAGAATCCCCAACATGATACAGAAGCATCACTGTAGAATCCCCAACATGATACAGAAACATCACTGTAGAATCCCCAACATGATATAGAAACATCACTGTAGAATCCCCAACATGATACAGAAACATCACTGTAGAATCCCCAACATGATACAGAAACATCACTGTAGAATCCCCAACATGATACAGAAACATCACTGTAGAATCCCCAACATGATACAGAAACATCACTGTAGAATCCCCAACATGATACATAAACATCACTGTTGAATCCCCAACATGATACCGAAACATCACTGTAGAATCCCCAACATGATATAGAAACATCACTGTAGAATCCCCAACATGATACAGAAACATCACTGTAGAATCCCCAAAATGATATAGAAGCATCACTGTAGAATCCCCAACATGATACAGAAACATCACTGTAGAATCCCCAACATGATACAGAAACATCACTGTAGAATCCCCAACATGATACAGAAACATCACTGTAGAATCCCCAAAATGATACAGAAGCATCACTGTAGAATCCCCAACATGATACACAAACATCAATGTAGAATCCCCAACATGATATATAAACATCACTGTAGAATCCCCAACATGATATAGAAACATCACTGTAGAATCCCCAACATGATACAGAAACATCACTGTAGAATCCCCAACATGATATAGAAACATCACTGTAGAATCCCCAACATGATACAGAAACATCACAGTAGAATCCCCAACATGATACAGAAACATCACTGTAGAATCCCCAACATGATATAGAAACATCACTGTAGAATCCCCAACATGATACAGAAACATCACTGTAGAATCCCTAACATCATATATAAACATCACTGTAGAATCCCCAACATGATACAGAAACATCACTGTAGAATCCCCAACATGATACAGAAACATCACTGTAGAATCCCCAACATGATATAGAAACATCACTGTAGAATCCCCAACATGATACACAAACATCACTGTAGAATCCCCAACATGATACAGAAACATCACTGTAGAATCCCCAAAATGATATAGAAGCATCACTGTAGAATCCCCAACATGATACACAAACATCACTGTAGAATCCCCAACATGATACAGAAACATCACTGTAGAATCCCCAACATGATATAGAAACATCACTGTAGAATCCCCAACATGATATAGAAGCATCACTGTAGAATCCCCAACATGATATATAAACATCACTGTAGAATCACCAACATGATATATAAACATCACTGTAGAATCCCCAACATGATACAGAAACATCACTGTAGAATCCCCAACATGATACAGAAACATCACTGTAGAATCCCCAACATGATATAGAAACATCACTGTAGAATCCCCAACATGATACACAAACATCACTGTAGATTCCCCAACATGATACAGAAACATCACTGCAGAATCCCAAACATGATACAGAAACATCACTGTAGAATCCCCAACATGATACAGAAACATCACTGTAGAATCCCCAAAATGATATAGAAGCATCACTGTAGAATCCCCAACATGATACACAAACATCACTGTAGAATCCCCGACATGATACAGAAACATCACTGTAGAATCCCCAACATGATATAGAAACATCACTGTAGAATCCCCAACATGATATAGAAGCATCACTGTATAATCCCCAACATGATATATAAACATCACTGTAGAATCACCAACATGATACAGAAACATCACTGTAGAATCCCCAACATGATACAGAAACATCACTGTAGAATCCCCAACATGATATAGAAACATCACTGTAGAATCCCCAACATGATACAGAAACATCACTGTAGAATCCCCAACATGATACAGAAACATCACTGTAGAATCCCCAACATGATACAGAAACATCACTGTAGAATCCCCAACATGATACAGAAACATCACTGTAGAATCCCTAAAATGATATAGAAGCATCACTGTAGAATCCCCAACATGATACACAAACATCACTGTAGAATCCCCAACATGATACAGAAACATCACTGTAGAATCCCCAACATGATATAGAAACATCACTGTAGAATCCCCAACATGATATAGAAGCATCACTGTAGAATCCCCAACATGATATATAAACATCACTGTAGAATCACCAACATGATATATAAACATCACTGTAGAATCCCCAACATGATACAGAAACATCACTGTAGAATCCCCAACATGATACAGAAACATCACTGTAGAATCCCCAACATGATATAGAAACATCACTGTAGAATCCCCAACATGATACACAAACATCACTGTAGATTCCCCAACATGATACAGAAACATCACTGTAGAATCCCAAACATGATACAGAAACATCACTGTAGAATCCCCAACATGATACAGAAACATCACTGTAGAATCCCCAAAATGATATAGAAGCATCACTGTAGAATCCCCAACATGATACACAAACATCACTGTAGAATCCCCGACATGATACAGAAACATCACTGTAGAATCCCCAACATGATATAGAAACATCACTGTAGAATCCCCAACATGATATAGAAGCATCACTGTATAATCCCCAACATGATATATAAACATCACTGTAGAATCACCAACATGATACAGAAACATCACTGTAGAATCCCCAACATGATACAGAAACATCACTGTAGAATCCCCAACATGATATAGAAACATCACTGTAGAATCCCCAACATGATACAGAAACATCACTGTAGAATCCCCAACATGATACAGAAACATCACTGTAGAATCCCCAACATGATACAGAAACATCACTGTAGAATCCCCAACATGATACAGAAACATCACTGTAGAATCCCTAAAATGATATAGAAGCATCACTGTAGAATCCCAAAATGATATAGAAGCATCACTGTAGAATCCCCAACATGATACACAAACATCACTGTAGAATCCCCAACATGATACAGAAACATCACTGTAGAATCCGCAACATGATATAGAAACATCACTGTAGAATCCCCAACATGATATAGAAGCATCACTGTAGAATCCCCAACATGATACACAAACATCACTGTAGAATCCCCTACATGATACAGAAACATCACAGTAGAATCCCCAACATGATACAGAAACATCACTGTAGAATCCCCAACATGATACAGAAACATCACTGTAGAATCCCCAACATGATATAGAAACATCACTGTAGAATCCCCAACATGATACAGAAACATCACAGTAGAATCCCCAAAATGATATAGAAGCATCACTGTAGAATCCCCAAAATGATATATAAACATCACTGTTGAATCCCCAACATGATACAGAAACATCACTGTAGAATCCCCAACATGATATAGAAACATCACTGTAGAATCCCCAACATGATATATAAACATCACTGTAGAATCCCCAACATGATACAGAAACATCACTGTAGAATCCCCAAAATGATATAGCAACATCACTGTAGAATCCCCAACATGATACAGAAACATCACTGTAGAATCCCCAACATGATACATAAACATCACTGTTGAATCCCCAACATGATACAGAAACATCACTGTAGAATACCCAATATGATATAGAAACATCACTGTAGAATCCCCAACATGATACAGAAACATCACTGTAGAGTCCCCAAAATGATATAGAAGCATCACTGTAGAATCCCCAACATGATACAGAAACATCACTGTAGAATCCCCAACATGATACAGAAACATCACTGTAGAATCCCCAACATGATACAGAAACATCACTGTAGAATCCCCAACATGATATAGAAACATCACTGTAGAATCCCCAACATGATACAGAAACATCACTGTAGAATCCCCAACATGATATAGAAACATCACTGTAGAATCCCCAACATGATACAGATACATCACTGTAGAATCCCCAACATGATATAGAAACATCACTGTAGAATCCCCAACATGATACAGAAACATCACTGTAGAATCCCCAACATGATACAGAAACATCACTGTAGAATCCCCAACATGATACAGAAACATCACTGTAGAATCCCCAACATGATACATAAACATCACTGTTGAATCCCCAACATGATACCGAAACATCACTGTAGAATCCCCAACATGATATAGAAACATCACTGTAGAATCCCCAACATGATACAGAAACATCACTGTAGAATCCCCAAAATGATATAGAAGCATCACTGTAGAATCCCCAACATGATGTAGAAACATCACTGTAGAATCCCCAACATGATACAGAAACATCACTGTAGAATCCCCAACATGATACAGAAACATCACTGTAGAATCCCCAAAATGATACAGAAGCATCACTGTAGAATCCCCAACATGATATAGAAACATCACTGTAGAATCCCCAACATGATACAGAAACATCACTGTAGAATCCCCAACATGATATAGAAACATCACTGTAGAATCCCCAACATGATACAGAAACATCACAGTAGAATCCCCAACATGATACAGAAACATCACTGTAGAATCCCCAACATGATATAGAAACATCACTGTAGAATCCCCAACATGATATATAAACATCACTGTAGAATCCCCAACATGATACGGAAACATCACTGTAGAATCCCCAACATGATATAGAAGCATCACTGTAGAATCCCCAAAATGATATAGAAACATCACTGTAGAATCCCCAACATGATACAGAAACATCACTGTAGAATCCCCAACATGATACAGAAACATCACTGTAGAATCCCTAACATGATATATAAACATCACTGTAGAATCCCCAACATGATAAAGAAACATCACTGTAGAATCCCCAACATGATACACAAACATCACTGTAGAATCCCCAACATGATAAAGAAACATCACTGTAGAATCCCCAACATGATACACAAACATCACTGTAGATTCCCCAACATGATATATAAACATCACTGTAGAATCCCCAACATGATAAAGAAACATCACTGTAGAATCCCCAACATGATACACAAACATCACTGTAGAATCCCCAACATGATATAGAAGCATCACTGTAGAATCCCCAACATGATATATAAACATCACTGTAGAATCACCAACATGATATATAAACATCACTGTAGAATCCCCAACATGATACAGAAACATCACTGTAGAATCCCCAACATGATACAGAAACATCACTGTAGAATCCCCAACATGATATAGAAACATCACTGTAGAATCCCCAACATGATACACAAACATCACTGTAGATTCCCCAACATGATACAGAAACATCACTGTAGAATCCCAAACATGATACAGAAACATCACTGTAGAATCCCCAACATGATACAGAAACATCACTGTAGAATCCCCAAAATGATATAGAAGCATCACTGTAGAATCCCCAACATGATACACAAACATCACTGTAGAATCCCCAACATGATACAGAAACATCACTGTAGAATCCCCAACATGATATAGAAACATCACTGTAGAATCCCCAACATGATATATAAACATCACTGTAGAATCACCAACATGATACAGAAACATCACTGTAGAATCCCCAACATGATACAGAAACATCACTGTAGAATCCCTAAAATGATATAGAAGCATCACTGTAGAATCCCCAAAATGATATAGAAGCATCACTGTAGAATCCCCAACATGATACACAAACATCACTGTAGAATCCCCAACATGATACAGAAACATCACTGTAGAATCCGCAACATGATATAGAAACATCACTGTAGAATCCCCAACATGATATAGAAGCATCACTGTAGAATCCCCAACATGATACACAAACATCACTGTAGAATCCCCTACATGATACAGAAACATCACAGTAGAATCCCCAACATGATACAGAAACATCACTGTAGAATCCCCAACATGATACAGAAACATCACTGTAGAATCCCCAACATGATATAGAAACATCACTGTAGAATCCCCAAAATCATATAGCAACATCACTGTAGAATCCCCAACATGATACAGAAACATCACTGTAGAATCCCCAACATGATACATAAACATCACTGTTGAATCCCCAACATGATACAGAAACATCACTGTAGAGTCCCCAAAATGATATAGAAGCATCACTGTAGAATCCCCAACATGATACAGAAACATCACTGTAGAATCCCCAACATGATACAGAAACATCACTGTAGAATCCCCAACATGATATAGAAACATCACTGTAGAATCCCCAACATGATACAGAAACATCACTGTAGAATCCCCAACATGATACAGAAACATCACTGTAGAATCCCCAACATGATATAGAAACATCACTGTAGAATCCCCAACATGATACAGAAACATCACTGTAGAATCCCCAACATGATATAGAAACATCACTGTAGAATCCCCAACATGATACAGATACATCACTGTAGAATCCCCAACATGATATAGAAACATCACTGTAGAATCCCCAACATGATACAGAAACATCACTGTAGAATCCCCAACATGATACAGAAACATCACTGTAGAATCCCCAACATGATACAGAAACATCACTGTAGAATCCCCAACATGTTACATAAACATCACTGTTGAATCCCCAACATGATACCGAAACATCACTGTAGAATCCCCAACATGATATAGATACATCACTGTAGAATCCCCAACATGATACAGAAACATCACTGTAGAATCCCCAAAATGATATAGAAGCATCACTGTAGAATCCCCAACATGATACAGAAACATCACTGTAGAATCCCCAACATGATACAGAAACATCACTGTAGAATCCCCAACATGATATATAAACATCACTGTTGAATCCCCAACATGATACAGAAACATCACTGTAGAATCCCCAACATGATATAGAAACATCAATGTAGAATCCCCAACATGATACAGAAACATCACTGTAGAATCCCCAACATGATATAGAAACATCACTGTAGAATCCCCAACATGATACAGAAACATCACTGTAGAATCCCAAACATGATATAGAAACATCACTGTAGAATCCCCAACATGATACAGAAACATCACTGTAGAATCCCCAACATGATACAGAAACATCACTGTAGAATCCCCAACATGATACAGAAACATCACTGTAGAATCCCCAACATGATACAGAAACATCACTGTAGAATCCCCAACATGATACAGAAACATCACTGTAGAATCCCCAAAATGATACAGAAACATCACTGTAGAATCCCCAACATGATACAGAAACATCACTGTAGAATCCCCAACATGATACAGAAACATCACTGTAGAATCCCTAAAATGATATAGAAGCATCACTGTATAATCCCCAAAATGATATAGAAGCATCACAGTAGAATCCCCAACATGATACTCAAACATCACTGTAGAATCCCCAACATGATACAGAAACATCACTGTAGAATCCGCAACATGATATAGAAACATCACTGTAGAATCCCCAACATGATATAGAAGCATCACTGTAGAATCCCCAACATGATACACAAACATCACTGTAGAATCCCCTACATGATACAGAAACATCACAGTAGAATCCCCAACATGATACAGAAACATCACTGTAGAATCCCCAACATGATACAGAAACATCACTGTAGAATCCCCAACATGATATAGAAACATCACTGTAGAATCCCCAACATGATACAGAAACATCACTGTAGAATCCCCAACATGATATAGAAACATCACTGTAGAATCCCCAACATGACATAGAAACATCACTGTAGAATCCCCTACATGATATATAAACATCACTGTAGAATCCCCAACATGATACAGAAACATCACTGTAGAATCCCCAACATGATATATAAACATCACTGTAGAATCCCCAACATGATACAGAAACATCACTGTAGAATCCTCAACATGATACAGAAACATCACAGTAGAATCCCCAAAATGATATAGAAGCATCACTGTAGAATCCCCAAAATGATATATAAACATCACTGTTGAATCCCCAACATGATACATAAACATCACTGTAGAATCCCCAACATGATATAGAAACATCACTGTAGAATCCCCAACATGATATAGAAACATCTCTGTAGAATCCCCAACATGATACAGAAACATCACTGTAGAATCCCCAAAATGATATAGCAACATCACTGTAGAATCCCCAACATGATACAGAAACATCACTGTAGAATCCCCAACATGATACATAAACATCACTGTTGAATCCCCAACATGATACAGAAACATCACTGTAGAATCCCCAACATGATATAGAAACATCACTGTAGAATCCCCAACATGATACAGAAACATCACTGTAGAGTCCCCAAAATGATATAGAAGCATCACTGTAGAATCCCCAACATGATACAGAAACATCACTGTAGAATCCCCAACATGATACAGAAACATCACTGTAGAATCCCCAACATGATATAGAAACATCACTGTAGAATCCCCAACATGATACAGAAACATCACTGTAGAATCCCCAACATGATACAGAAACATCACTGTAGAATCCCCAACATGATATAGAAACATCACTGTAGAATCCCCAACATGATACAGAAACATCAGTGTAGAATCCCCAACATGATATAGAAACATCACTGTAGAATCCCCAACATGATACAGATACATCACTGTAGAATCCCCAACATGATATAGAAACATCACTGTAGTATCCCCAACATGATACAGAAACATCACTGTAGAATCCCCAACATGATACAGAAACATCACTGTAGAATCCCCAACATGATACAGAAACATCACTGTAGAATCCCCAACATGATACATAAACATCACTGTTGAATCCCCAACATGATACCGAAACATCACTGTAGAATCCCCAACATGATATAGAAACATCACTGTAGAATCCCCAACATGATACAGAAACATCACTGTAGAATCCCCAAAATGATATAGAAGCATCACTGTAGAATCCCCAACATGATACAGAAACATCACTGTAGAATCCCCAACATGATATAGAAACATCACTGTAGAATCCCCAACATGATACACAAACATCACTGTAGATTCCCCAACATGATACAGAAACATCACTGTAGAATCCCAAACATGATACAGAAACATCACTGTAGAATCCCCAACATGATACAGAAACATCACTGTAGAATCCCCAAAATGATATAGAAGCATCACTGTAGAATCCCCAACATGATACACAAACATCACTGTAGAATCCCCAACATGATACAGAAACATCACTGTAGAATCCCCAACATGATATAGAAACATCACTGTAGAATCCCCAACATGATATAGAAGCATTACTGTATAATCCCCAACATGATATATAAACATCACTGTAGAATCACCAACATGATACAGAAACATCACTGTAGAATCCCCAACATGATACAGAAACATCACTGTAGAATCCCCAACATGATATAGAAACATCACTGTAGAATCCCCAACATGATACAGAAACATCACTGTAGAATCCCCAACATGATACAGAAACATCAGTGTAGATTCCCCAACATGATACAGAAACATCACTGTATAATCCCTAAAATGATATAGAAGCATCACTGTAGAATCCCCAAAATGATATAGAAGCATCACTGTAGAATCCCCAACATGATACACAAACATCACTGTAGAATCCCCAACAAGATACAGAAACATCACTGTAGAATCCCCAACATGATACAGAAACATCACTGTAGAATCCCCAAAATGATATAGAAGCATCACTGTAGAATCCCTAACATGATACAGAAAGATCACTGTAGAATCCCCAACATGATATAGAAACATCACTGTAGAATCCCCAACATGATACACAAACATCACTGTAGATTCCCCAACATGATACAGAAACATCACTGTAGAATCCCAAACATGATACAGAAACATCACTGTAGAATCCCCAACATGATACAGAAACATCACTGTAGAATCCCCAAAATGATATAGAAGCATCACTGTAGAATCCCCAACATGATACACAAACATCACTGTAGAATCCCCAACATGATACAGAAACATCACTGTAGAATCCCCAACATGATATAGAAACATCACTGTAGAATCCCCAACATGATATAGAAGCATTACTGTATAATCCCCAACATGATATATAAACATCACTGTAGAATCACCAACATGATACAGAGACATCACTGTAGAATCCCCAACATGATACAGAAACATCACTGTAGAATCCCCAACATGATATAGAAACATCACTGTAGAATCCCCAACATGATACAGAAACATCACTGTAGAATCCCCAACATGATACAGAAACATCAGTGTAGAATCCCCAACATGATACAGAAACATCACTGTAGAATCCCCAACATGATACAGAAACATCAGTGTAGATTCCCCAACATGATACAGAAACATCACTGTAGAATCCCTAAAATGATATAGAAGCATCACTGTAGAATCCCCAAAATGATATAGAAGCATCACTGTAGAATCCCCAACATGATACACAAACATCACTGTAGAATCCCCAACAAGATACAGAAACATCACTGTAGAATCCCCAACATGATATAGAAACATCACTGTAGAATCCCCAACATGATATAGAAGCATCACTGTAGAATCCCCAACATGATACAGAAACATCACTGTAGAATCCCCAACATGATACAGAAACATCACTGTAGAATCCCCAACATGATACAGAAACATCACTGTAGAATCCCCAACATGATACAGAAACATCACTGTAGAATCCCCAACATGATATAGAAACATCACTGTAGAATCCCCAACATGATATAGAAACGTCACTGTAGAATCCCAAACATGATACAGAAACATCACTGTAGAATCCCCCACATGATACAGAAACATCACTGTAGAATCCCCAAAATGATATAGAAGCATCACTGTAGAATCCCCAACATGATACACAAACATCACTGTAGAATCCCCAACATGATACAGAAACATCACTGTAGAATCCCCAACATGATATAGAAACATCACTGTAGAATCCCCAACATGATATAGAAGCATCACTGTAGAATCCCCAACATGATATATAAACATCACTGTAGAATCACCAACATGATATATAAACATCACTGTAGAATCCCCAACATGATACAGAAACATCACTGTAGAATCCCCAACATGATACAGAAACATCACTGTAGAATCCCCAACATGATATAGAAACATCACTGTAGAATCCCCAACATGATACACAAACATCACTGTAGATTCCCCAACATGATACAGAAACATCACTGTAGAATCCCAAACATGATACAGAAACATCACTGTAGAATCCCCAACATGATACAGAAACATCACTGTAGAATCCCCAAAATGATATAGAAGCATCACTGTAGAATCCCCAACATGATACACAAACATCACTGTAGAATCCCCAACATGATACAGAAACATCACTGTAGAATCCCCAACATGATATAGAAACATCACTGTAGAATCCCCAACATGATATAGAAGCATCACTGTATAATCCCCAACATGATATATAAACATCACTGTAGAATCACCAACATGATACAGAAACATCACTGTAGAATCCCCAACATGATACAGAAACATCACTGTAGAATCCCCAACATGATATAGAAACATCACTGTAGAATCCCCAACATGATACAGAAACATCACTGTAGAATCCCCAACATGATACAGAAACATCACTGTAGAATCCCCAACATGATACAGAAACATCACTGTAGAATCCCCAACATGATACAGAAACATCACTGTAGAATCCCTAAAATGATATAGAAGCATCACTGTAGAATCCCCAAAATGATATAGAAGCATCACTGTAGAATCCCCAACATGATACACAAACATCACTGTAGAATCCCCAACATGATACAGAAACATCACTGTAGAATCCGCAACATGATACAGAAACATCACTGTAGAATCCCCAACATGATATAGAAGCATCACTGTAGAATCCCCAACATGATACACAAACATCACTGTAGAATCCCCTACATGATACAGAAACATCACAGTAGAATCCCCAACATGATACAGAAACATCACTGTAGAATCCCCAACATGATACAGAAACATCACTGTAGAATCCCCAACATGATATAGAAACATCACTGTAGAATCCCCAACATGATACAGAAACATCACAGTAGAATCCCCAAAATGATATAGAAGCATCACTGTAGAATCCCCAAAATGATATATAAACATCACTGTTGAATCCCCAACATGATACAGAAACATCACTGTAGAATCCCCAACATGATATAGAAACATCACTGTAGAATCCCCAACATGATATATAAACATCACTGTAGAATCCCCAACATGATACAGAAACATCACTGTAGAATCCCCAAAATGATATAGCAACATCACTGTAGAATCCCCAACATGATATAGAAACATCACTGTAGAATCCCCAACATGATACAGAAACATCACTGTAGAATCCCCAACATGATATAGAAACATCACTGTAGAATCCCCAACATGATACAGATACATCACTGTAGAATCCCCAACATGATATAGAAACATCACTGTAGAATCCCCAACATGATACAGAAACATCACTGTAGAATCCCCAACATGATACAGAAACATCACTGTAGAATCCCCAACATGATACAGAAACATCACTGTAGAATCCCCAACATGATACATAAACATCACTGTTGAATCCCCAACATGATACCGAAACATCACTGTAGAATCCCCAACATGATATAGAAACATCACTGTAGAATCCCCAACATGATACAGAAACATCACTGTAGAATCCCCAAAATGATATAGAAGCATCACTGTAGAATCCCCAACATGATACAGAAACATCACTGTAGAATCCCCAACATGATACAGAAACATCACTGTAGAATCCCCAACATGATATAGAAACATCACTGTAGAATCCCCAACATGATACAGAAACATCACTGTAGAATCCCCAACATGATACAGAAACATCAGTGTAGATTCCCCAACATGATACAGAAACATCACTGTATAATCCCTAAAATGATATAGAAGCATCACTGTAGAATCCCCAAAATGATATAGAAGCATCACTGTAGAATCCCCAACATGATACACAAACATCACTGTAGAATCCCCAACAAGATACAGAAACATCACTGTAGAATCCCCAACATGATACAGAAACATCACTGTAGAATCCCCAAAATGATATAGAAGCATCACTGTAGAATCCCTAACATGATACAGAAAGATCACTGTAGAATCCCCAACATGATATAGAAACATCACTGTAGAATCCCCAACATGATACACAAACATCACTGTAGATTCCCCAACATGATACAGAAACATCACTGTAGAATCCCAAACATGATACAGAAACATCACTGTAGAATCCCCAACATGATACAGAAACATCACTGTAGAATCCCCAAAATGATATAGAAGCATCACTGTAGAATCCCCAACATGATACACAAACATCACTGTAGAATCCCCAACATGATACAGAAACATCACTGTAGAATCCCCAACATGATATAGAAACATCACTGTAGAATCCCCAACATGATATAGAAGCATTACTGTATAATCCCCAACATGATATATAAACATCACTGTAGAATCACCAACATGATACAGAGACATCACTGTAGAATCCCCAACATGATACAGAAACATCACTGTAGAATCCCCAACATGATATAGAAACATCACTGTAGAATCCCCAACATGATACAGAGACATCACTGCAGAATCCCCAACATGATACAGAAACATCAGTGTAGAATCCCCAACATGATACAGAAACATCACTGTAGAATCCCCAACATGATACAGAAACATCAGTGTAGATTCCCCAACATGATACAGAAACATCACTGTAGAATCCCTAAAATGATATAGAAGCATCACTGTAGAATCCCCAAAATGATATAGAAGCATCACTGTAGAATCCCCAACATGATACACAAACATCACTGTAGAATCCCCAACAAGATACAGAAACATCACTGTAGAATCCGCAACATGATATAGAAACATCACTGTAGAATCCCCAACATGATATAGAAGCATCACTGTAGAATCCCCAACATGATACACAAACATCACTGTAGAATCCCGTACATGATACAGAAACATAACAGTAGAATCCCCAACATGATACAGAAACATCACTGTAGAATCCCCAACATGATACAGAAACATCACTGTAGAATCCCCAACATGATATAGAAACATCACTGTAGAATCCCCAACATGATACAGAAACATCACTGTAGAATCCCCAACATGATATAGAAACGTCACTGTAGAATCCCCAACATGATATAGAAACATCACTGTAGAATCCCCAACATGATATAGAAACATCACTGTAGAATCCCCAACATGATATAGAAACATCACTGTAGAATCCCCAACATGATATATAAACATCACTGTAGAATCCCCAACATGATACAGAAACATCACTGTAGAATCCCCAACATGATATATAAACATCACTGTAGAATCCCCAACATGATACAGAAACATCACTGTAGAATCCCCAACATGATACAGAAACATCACATTAGAATCCCCAAAATGATATAGAAGCATCACTGTAGAATCCCCAAAATGATATATAAACATCACTGTAGAATCCCCAACATGATATAGAAACATCACTGTAGAATCCCCAACATGATACAGAAACATCACAGTAGAATCCCCAAAATGATATAGAAGCATCACTGTAGAATCCCCAACATGATACACAAACATCACTGTAGAATCCCCAACATGATATATAAACATCACTGTAGAATCACCAACATGATATATAAACATCACTGTAGAATCCCCAACATGATACAGAAACATCACTGTAGAATCCCCAACATGATACAGAAACATCACTGTAGAATCCCCAACATGATATAGAAACATCACTGTAGAATCCCCAACATGATACACAAACATCACTGTAGATTCCCCAACATGATACAGAAACATCACTGTAGAATCCCAAACATGATACAGAAAAATCACTGTAGAATCCCCAACATGATACAGAAACATCACTGTAGAATCCCCAAAATGATATAGAAGCATCACTGTAGAATCCCCAACATGATACACAAACATCACTGTAGAATCCCCAACATGATACAGAAACATCACTGTAGAATCCCCAACATGATATAGAAACATCACTGTAGAATCCCCAACATGATATAGAAGCATCACTGTATAATCCCCAACATGATATATAAACATCACTGTAGAATCACCAACATGATACAGAAACATCACTGTAGAATCCCCAACATGATACAGAAACATCACTGTAGAATCCCCAACATGATATAGAAACATCACTGTAGAATCCCCAACATGATACAGAAACATCACTGTAGAATCCCCAACATGATACAGAAACATCACTGTAGAATCCCCAACATGATACAGAAACATCACTGTAGAATCCCCAACATGATACAGAAACATCACTGTAGAATCCCTAAAATGATATAGAAGCATCACTGTAGAATCCCCAAAATGATATAGAAGCATCACTGTAGAATCCCCAACATGATACACAAACATCACTGTAGAATCCGCAACATGATATAGAAACATCACTGTAGAATCCCCAACATGATATAGAAGCATCACTGTAGAATCCCCAACATGATACACAAACATCACTGTAGAATCCCCTACATGATACAGAAACATCACAGTAGAATCCCCAACATGATACAGAAACATCACTGTAGAATCCCCAACATGATACAGAAACATCACTGTAGAATCCCCAACATGATATAGAAACATCACTGTAGAATCCCCAACATGATACAGAAACATCACAGTAGAATCCCCAAAATGATATAGAAGCATCACTGTAGAATCCCCAAAATGATATATAAACATCACTGTTGAATCCCCAACATGATACAGAAACATCACTGTAGAATCCCCAACATGATATAGAAACATCACTGTAGAATCCCCAACATGATATATAAACATCACTGTAGAATCCCCAACATGATACAGAAACATCACTGTAGAATCCCCAAAATGATATAGCAACATCACTGTAGAATCCCCAACATGATATAGAAACATCACTGTAGAATCCCCAACATGATACAGAAACATCACTGTAGAATCCCCAACATGATATAGAAACATCACTGTAGAATCCCCAACATGATACAGATACATCACTGTAGAATCCCCAACATGATATAGAAACATCACTGTAGAATCCCCAACATGATACAGAAACATCACTGTAGAATCCCCAACATGATACAGAAACATCACTGTAGAATCCCCAACATGATACAGAAACATCACTGTAGAATCCCCAACATGATACATAAACATCACTGTTGAATCCCCAACATGATACCGAAACATCACTGTAGAATCCCCAACATGATATAGAAACATCACTGTAGAATCCCCAACATGATACAGAAACATCACTGTAGAATCCCCAAAATGATATAGAAGCATCACTGTAGAATCCCCAACATGATACAGAAACATCACTGTAGAATCCCCAACATGATACAGAAACATCACTGTAGAATCCCCAACATGATATATAAACATCACTGTTGAATCCCCAACATGATACAGAAACATCACTGTAGAATCCCCAACATGATATAGAAACATCAATGTAGAATCCCCAACATGATACAGAAACATCACTGTAGAATCCCCAACATGATATAGAAACATCACTGTAGAATCCCCAACATGATACAGAAACATCACTGTAGAATCCCCAACATGATATAGAAACATCACTGTAGAATCCCCAACATGATACAGAAACATCACTGTAGAATCCCCAACATGATACAGAAACATCACTGTAGAATCCCCAAAATGATACAGAAGCATCACTGTAGAATCCCCAAAATGATATAGAAGCATCACAGTAGAATCCCCAACATGATACTCAAACATCACTGTAGAATCCCCTACATGATACAGAAACATCACAGTAGAATCCCCAACATGATACAGAAACATCACTGTAGAATCCCCAACATGATACAGAAACATCACTGTAGAATCCCCAACATGATACAGAAACATCACTGTAGAATCCCCAACATGATATAGAAACATCACTGTAGAATCCCCAACATGATACAGAAACATCACTGTAGAATCCCGAACATGATATAGAAACATCACTGTAGAATCCCCAACATGACATAGAAACATCACTGTAGAATCCCCTACATGATATATAAACATCACTGTAGAATCCCCAACATGATACAGAAACATCACTGTAGAATCCCCAACATGATATATAAACATCACTGTAGAATCCCCAACATGATACAGAAACATCACTGTAGAATCCTCAACATGATACAGAAACATCACAGTAGAATCCCCAAAATGATATAGAAGCATCACTGTAGAATCCCCAAAATGATATATAAACATCACTGTTGAATCCCCAACATGATACAGAAACATCACTGTAGAATCCCCAACATGATACAGAAACATCACTGTAGAATCCCCAACATGATACATAAACATCACTGTTGAATCCCCAACATGATACAGAAACATCACTGTAGAATCCCCAACATGATATAGAAACATCACTGTAGAATCCCCAACATGATACAGAAACATCACTGTAGAGTCCCCAAAATGATATAGAAGCATCACTGTAGAATCCCCAACATGATACAGAAACATCACTGTAGAATCCCCAACATGATACAGAAACATCACTGTAGAATCCCCAACATGATATAGAAACATCACTGTAGAATCCCCAACATGATACAGAAACATCACTGTAGAATCCCCAACATGATACAGAAACATCACTGTAGAATCCCCAACATGATATAGAAACATCACTGTAGAATCCCCAACATGATACAGAAACATCACTGTAGAATCCCCAACATGATACAGAAACATCACTGTAGAATCCCCAACATGATACAGAAACATCACTGTAGAATCCCCAACATGATATAGAAACATCACTGTAGAATCCCCAACATGATACAGAAACATCACTGTAGAATCCCCAACATGATATAGAAACATCACTGTAGAATCCCCAACATGATACAGAAACATCACTGTAGAATCCCCAACATGATACAGAAACATCACTGTAGAATCCCCAACATGATACAGAAACATCACTGTAGAATCCCCAACATGATATAGAAACATCACTGTAGAATCCCCAACATGATACAGAAACATCACTGTAGAATCCCCAACATGATATAGAAACATCACTGTAGAATCCCCAACATGATACAGATACATCACTGTAGAATCCCCAACATGATATAGAAACATCACTGTAGAATCCCCAACATGATACAGAAACATCACTGTAGAATCCCCAACATGATACAGAAACATCACTGTAGAATCCCCAACATGATACATAAACATCACTGTTGAATCCCCAACATGATACCGAAACATCACTGTAGAATCCCCAACATGATATAGAAACATCACTGTAGAATCCCCAACATGATACAGAAACATCACTGTAGAATCCCCAAAATGATATAGAAGCATCACTGTAGAATCCCCAACATGATACAGAAACATCACTGTAGAATCCCCAACATGATATAGAAACATCACTGTAGAATCCCCAACATGATACACAAACATCACTGTAGATTCCCCAACATGATACAGAAACATCACTGTAGAATCCCAAACATGATACAGAAACATCACTGTAGAATCCCCAACATGATACAGAAACATCACTGTAGAATCCCCAAAATGATATAGAAGCATCACTGTAGAATCCCCAACATGATACACAAACATCACTGTAGAATCCCCAACATGATACAGAAACATCAATGTCGAATCCCCAACATGATATAGAAACATCACTGTAGAATCCCCAACATGATATAGAAGCATTACTGTATAATCCCCAACATGATATATAAACATCACTGTAGAATCACCAACATGATACAGAAACATCACTGTAGAATCCCCAACATGATACAGAAACATCACTGTAGAATCCCCAACATGATATAGAAGCATCACTGTAGAATCCCCAACATGATACAGAAACATCACTGTAGAATCCCCAACATGATACAGAAACATCACTGTAGAATCCCCAACATGATATAGAAACATCACTGTAGAATCCCCAACATGATACAGAAACATCACTGTAGAATCCCCAACATGATACAGAAACATCACTGTAGAATCCCCAACATGATATAGAAACATCACTGTAGAATCCCCAACATGATACAGATACATCACTGTAGAATCCCCAACATGATATAGAAACATCACTGTAGAATCCCCAACATGATACAGAAACATCACTGTAGAATCCCCAACATGATACAGATACATCACTGTAGAATCCCCAACATGATATAGAAACATCACTGTAGAATCCCCAACATGATACAGAAATATCACTGTAGAATCCCCAACATGATACAGAAACATCACTGTAGAATCCCCAACATGATACAGAAACATCACTGTAGAATCCCCAACATGATACATAAACATCACTGTTGAATCCCCAACATGATACCGAAACATCACTGTAGAATCCCCAACATGATATAGAAACATCACTGTAGAATCCCCAACATGATACAGAAACATCACTGTAGAATCCCCAAAATGATATAGAAGCATCACTGTAGAATCCCCAACATGATACAGAAACATCACTGTAGAATCCCCAACATGATATAGAAACATCACTGTAGAATCCCCAACATGATACACAAACATCACTGTAGATTCCCCAACATGATACAGAAACATCACTGTAGAATCCCAAACATGATACAGAAACATCACTGTAGAATCCCCAACATGATACAGAAACATCACTGTAGAATCCCCAAAATGATATAGAAGCATCACTGTAGAATCCCCAACTTGATACACAAACATCACTGTAGAATCCCCAACATGATACAGAAACATCACTGTAGAATCCCCAACATGATATAGAAACATCACTGTAGAATCCCCAACATGATATAGAAGCATTACTGTATAATCCCCAACATGATATATAAACATCACTGTAGAATCACCAACATGATACAGAAACATCACTGTAGAATCCCCAACATGATACAGAAACATCACTGTAGAATCCCCAACATGATATAGAAACATCACTGTAGAATCCCCAACATGATACAGAAACATCACTGTAGAATCCCCAACATGATACAGAAACATCAGTGTAGATTCCCCAACATGATACAGAAACATCACTGTAGAATCCCCAACATGATATAGAAACATCACTGTAGAATCCCCAACATGATACAGAAACATCACTGTAGAATCCCCAACATGATACAGAAACATCAGTGTAGATTCCCCAACATGATACAGAAACATCACTGTAGAATCCCTAAAATGATATAGAAGCATCACTGTAGAATCCCCAAAATGATATAGAAGCATCACTGTTGAATCCCCAACATGATACACAAACATCACTGTAGAATCCCCAACAAGATACAGAAACATCACTGTAGAATCCGCAACATGATATAGAAACATCACTGTAGAATCCCCAACATGATATATAAACATCACTGTAGAATCCCCAACATGATACAGAAACATCACTGTAGAATCCCCAACATGATATATAAACATCACTGTAGAATCCCCAACATGATACAGAAACATCACTGTAGAATCCCCAACATGATACAGAAACATCACAGTAGAATCCCCAAAATGATATAGAAGCATCACTGTAGAATCCCCAAAATGATATATAAACATCACTGTTGAATCCCCAACATGATACAGAAACATCACTGTAGAATCCCCAACATGATATAGAAACATCACTGTAGAATCCCCAACATGATACAGAAACATCACTGTAGAATCCCCAAAATGATATAGCAACATCACTGTAGAATCCCCAACATGATACAGAAACATCACTGTAGAATCCCCAACATGATACATAAACATCACTGTTGAATCCCCAACATGATACAGAAACATCACTGTAGAATCCCCAACATGATTTAGAAACATCACTGTAGAATCCCCAACATGATACAGAAACATCACTGTAGAGTCCCCAAAATGATATAGAAGCATCACTGTAGAATCCCCAACATGATACAGAAACATCACTGTAGAATCCCCAACATGATACAGAAAAATCACTGTAGAATCCCTAAAATGATATAGAAGCATCACTGTAGAATCCCCAAAATGATATAGAAGCATCACTGTAGAATCCCCAACATGATACACAAACATCACTGTAGAATCCGCAACATGATATAGAAACATCACTGTAGAATCCCCAACATGATATAGAAGCATCACTGTAGAATCCCCAACATGATACACAAACATCACTGTAGAATCCCCTACATGATACAGAAACATCACAGTAGAATCCCCAACATGATACAGAAACATCACTGTAGAATCCCCAACATGATACAGAAACATCACTGTAGAATCCCCAACATGATATAGAAACATCACTGTAGAATCCCCAACATGATACAGAAACATCACTGTAGAATCCCCAACATGATATAGAAACGTCACTGTAGAATCCCCAACATGATATAGAAACATCACTGTAGAATCCCCAACATGATATAGAAACATTACTGTAGAATCCCCAACATGATATAGAAACATCACTGTAGAATCCCCAACATGATATATAAACATCACTGTAGAATCCCCAACATGATACAGAAACATCACTGTAGAATCCCCAACATGATATATAAACATCACTGTAGAATCCCCAACATGATACAGAAACATCACTGTAGAATCCCCAACATGATACAGAAACATCACAGTAGAATCCCCAAAATGATATAGAAGCATCATTGTAGAATCCCCAAAATGATATATAAACATCACTGTTGAATCCCCAACATGATACAGAAACATCACTGTAGAATCCCCAACATGATATAGAAACATCACTGTAGAATCCCCAACATGATATAGAAACATCACTGTAGAATCCCCAACATGATACAGAAACATCACTGTAGAATCCCCAAAATGATATAGCAACATCACTGTAGAATCCCCAACATGATACAGAAACATCACTGTAAAATCCCCAACATGATACATAAACATCACTGTTGAATCCCCAACATGATACAGAAACATCACTGTAGAATCCCCAACATGATATAGAAACATCACTGTAGAATCCCCAACATGATACAGAAACATCACTGTAGAGTCCCCAAAATGATATAGAAGCATCACTGTAGAATCCCCAACATGATACAGAAACATCACTGTAGAATCCCCAACATGATACAGAAACATCACTGTAGAATCCCCAACATGATATAGAAACATCACTGTAGAATCCCCAACATGATACAGAAACATCACTGTAGAATCCCCAACATGATACAGAAACATCACTGTAGAATCCCCAACATGATATAGAAACATCACTGTAGAATCCCCAACATGATACAGAAACATCACTGTAGAATCCCCAACATGATATAGAAACATCACTGTAGAATCCCCAACATGATACAGATACATCACTGTAGAATCCCCAACATGATATAGAAACATCACTGTAGAATCCCCAACATGATACAGAAACATCACTGTAGAATCCCCAACATGATACAGAAACATCACTGTAGAATCCCCAACATGATACAGAAACATCACTGTAGAATCCCCAACATGATACATAAACATCACTGTTGAATCCCCAACATGATACCGAAACATCACTGTAGAATCCCCAACATGATATAGAAACATCACTGTAGAATCCCCAACATGATACAAAAACATCACTGTAGAATCCCCAAAATGATATAGAAGCATCACTGTAGAATCCCCAACATGATACAGAAACATCACTGTAGAATCCCAAACATGATACAGAAACATCACTGTAGAAACCCCAACATGATACAGAAACCTCACTGTAGAATCCCCAAAATGAAATAGAAGCATCACTGTAGAATCCCCAACATGATACACAAACATCACTGTAGAATCCGCAACATGATATAGAAACATCACTGTAGAATCCGCAACATGATATAGAAACATCACTGTAGAATCCCCAACATGATATAGAAGCATCACTGTAGAATCCCCAACATGATACACAAACATCACTGTAGAATCCCCTACATGATACAGAAACATCACAGTAGAATCCCCAACATGATACAGAAACATCACTGTAGAATCCCCAACATGATACAGAAACATCACTGTAGAATCCCCAACATGATATAGAAACATCACTGTAGAATCCCCAACATGATACAGAAACATCACTGTAGAATCCCCAACATGATATAGAAACGTCACTGTAGAATCCCCAACATGATATAGAAACATCACTGTAGAATCCCCAACATGATATAGAAACATCACTGTAGAATCCCCAACATGATATAGAAACATCACTGTAGAATCCCCAACATGATATATAAACATCACTGTAGAATCCCCAACATGATACAGAAACATCACTGTAGAATCCCCAACATGATATATAAACATCACTGTAGAATCCCCAACATGATACAGAAACATCACTGTAGAATCCCCAACATGATACAGAAACATCACAGTAGAATCCCCAAAATGATATAGAAGCATCACTTTAGAATCCCCAAAATGATATATAAACATCACTGTTGAATCCCCAACATGATACAGAAACATCACTGTAGAGTCCCCAAAATGATTTAGAAGCATCACTGTAGAATCCCCAACATGATACAGAAACATCACTGTAGAATCCCCAACATGATACAGAAACATCACTGTAGAATCTCCAACATGATATAGAAACATCACTGTAGAATCCCCAACATGATACAGAAACATCACTGTAGAATCCCCAACATGATACAGAAACATCACTGTAGAATCCCCAACATGATATAGAAACATCACTGTAGAATCCCCAACATGATACAGAAACATCACTGTAGAATCCCCAACATGATATAGAAACATCACTGTAGAATCCCCAACATGATACAGAAACATCACTGTAGAATCCCCAACATGATACAGAAACATCACTGTAGAATCCCCAACATGATACAGAAACATCACTGTAGAATCCCCAACATGATACATAAACATCACTGTTGAATCCCCAACATGATACCGAAACATCACTGTAGAATCCCCAACATGATATAGAAACATCACTGTAGAATCCCCAACATGATACAAAAACATCACTGTAGAATCCCCAAAATGATATAGAAGCATCACTGTAGAATCCCCAACATGATACAGAAACATCACTGTAGAATCCCAAACATGATACAGAAACATCACTGTAGAATCCCCAACATGATACAGAAACATCACTGTAGAATCCCCAAAATGATATAGAAGCATCACTGTAGAATCCCCAACATGATACACAAACATCACTGTAGAATCCGCAACATGATATAGAAACATCACTGTAGAATCCGCAACATGATATAGAAACATCACTGTAGAATCCCCAACATGATATAGAAGCATCACTGTAGAATCCCCAACATGATACACAAACATCACTGTAGAATCCCCTACATGATACAGAAACATCACAGTAGAATCCCCAACATGATACAGAAACATCACTGTAGAATCCCCAACATGATACAGAAACATCACTGTAGAATCCCCAACATGATATAGAAACATCACTGTAGAATCCACAACATGATACAGAAACATCACTGTAGAATCCCCAACATGATATAGAAACGTCACTGTAGAATCCCCAACATGATATAGAAACATCACTGTAGAATCCCCAACATGATATAGAAACATCACTGTAGAATCCCCAACATGATATAGAAACATCACTGTAGAATCCCCAACATGATATATAAACATCACTGTAGAATCCCCAACATGATACAGAAACATCACTGTAGAATCCCCAACATGATATATAAACATCACTGTAGAATCCCCAACATGATACAGAAACATCACTGTAGAATCCCCAACATGATACAGAAACATCACTGTAGAATCCCCAACATGATATATAAACATCACTGTAGAATCCCCAACATGATACAGATACATCACTGTAGAATCCCCAACATGATATAGAAACATCACTGTAGAATCCCCAACATGATACAGAAACATCACTGTAGAATCCCCAACATGATACAGAAACATCACTGTAGAATCCCCAACATGATACAGAAACATCACTGTAGAATCCCCAACATGATACATAAACATCACTGTTGAATCCCCAACATGATACCGAAACATCACTGTAGAATCCCCAACATGATATAGAAACATCACTGTAGAATCCCCAACATGATACAAAAACATCACTGTAGAATCCCCAAAATGATATAGAAGCATCACTGTAGAATCCCCAACATGATACAGAAACATCACTGTAGAATCCCAAACATGATACAGAAACATCACTGTAGAATCCCCAACATGATACAGAAACATCACTGTAGAATCCCCAAAATGATATAGAAGCATCACTGTAGAATCCCCAACATGATACACAAACATCACTGTAGAATCCGCAACATGATATAGAAACATCACTGTAGAATCCGCAACATGATATAGAAACATCACTGTAGAATCCCCAACATGATATAGAAGCATCACTGTAGAATCCCCAACATGATACACAAACATCACTGTAGAATCCCCTACATGATACAGAAACATCACAGTAGAATCCCCAAAATGATATAGAAACATCACTGTAGAATCCCCAACATGATACAGAAACATCACTGTAGAATCCCCAACATGATACAGAAACATCACTGTAGAATCCCTAACATGATATATAAACATCACTGTAGAATCCCCAACATGATAAAGAAACATCACTGTAGAATCCCCAACATGATACAGAAACATCACTGTAGAATCCCCAACATGATATATAAACATCACTGTAGAATCCCCAACATGATACTGAAACATCACTGTAGAATCCCCAACATGATACAGAAACATCACTGTAGAATCCCCAACATGATATAGAAACATCACTGTAGAATCCCCAACATGATACACAAACATCACTGTAGATTCCCCAACATGATACAGAAACATCACTGTAGAATCCCAAACATGATACAGAAACATCACTGTAGAATCCCCAACATGATACAGAAACATCACTGTAGAATCCCCAAAATGATATAGAAGCATCACTGTAGAATCCCCAACATGATACACAAACATCACTGTAGAATCCCCAACATGATACAGAAACATCACTGTAGAATCCCCAACATGATATAGAAACATCACTGTAGAATCCCCAACATGATATAGAAGCATCACTGTAGAA
>NC_138296.1:9317500-9320000 GCF_965601325.2 Salmo salar | reverse complement strand
TAACACGGTGGTTTCACCACCCCAGGGCCAACAGACTGTAGTCTAACACGGTGGTTTCACCACCCCAGGGCCAACAGACTGTAGTCTAACACGGTGGTTTCACCACCCCAGGGCCAACAGACTGTAGTCTAACACGGTGGTTTCACCCCCCCAGGGCCAACAGACTGTAGTCTAACACGGTGGTTTCACCACCCCAGGGCCAACAGACTGTAGTCTAACACGGTGGTTTCACCACCCCAGGGCCAACAGACTGTAGTCTAACACGGTGGTTTCACCACCCCAGGGCCAACAGACTGTAGTCTAACACGGTGGTTCACACAGCTTGTTATTAGACTATGATTAACCAAGGCTCAATTCAAACCCCCACCTGCCCAGCAGTGTGCACTAGTTTCATACTTTCGCATGCAAGAACGAACACACACTTTGAACACTTACCTCAAAAGGCTACACACACACACACACTCCTCTTCTCCCTCTTACCTCGAAGAACGCCACTATAACAGCGCCCACCATGACGAAGGCAGCGTTAAGCACAGCCCAGAGGATGAGAGAGATGGAGAGACCGCCCACCTCCGTAAACTTCTCGATGTCTGGGAGGGGGCAGAGGTCAAGGACAGGTAACAACCAATCACACGCCACCACGCTGCAAGGTCTAGCCCTCCCCGACCAACCAGAGAGCAGGACACTGGACCACTATGGCTTCATGATCTTTTGTCTGAAGGGCTACATATTTAAATTAGTGGGGATGATTGGCAGCATTCTGATCAATAAGGTTTTGATTTTATATATTAGGATCCCCATTAGCCCACGCCAATGGAGACAGCTAGTCTTACGTCATAACAAAAATACATTACAGACAAAATACTTTACATTACACACACAACACCCCACAATGACAAAGCAGAAACAGGTTTTTAGACATTTTTTGCAAATATCTTTCCAGAAGTATTCAGACCCTTTAGCAGTGATTACAGCCTCGAGTCTTCTTGGGTATGAAGCTACAAGCCTGGCACACCTGTATTTGAGGAGTTTCTCACATTCTTCTCTGCAGATCCTTTCAAGCTCTGTCAGGTTGGATGGGGAGCATCGCTGCACAGCTATTTTCAGGTCTCTCCAGAGATGTTCGATCGGGTTCAAGTTCGGGCTCTGGCTGGGCCACTCAAGGACATTCAGAGACTTGTCCCGAAGCCACTCCTGTGTTGTCTTGGCTGTGTTCTTAGGGCCATTGTCCTGTTGGAAGGTGAACCTTCGCCCCAGTCTGAGGTCCTGAGTGCTCTGGAGCAGGTTTTCATCGAGGATCTCTCTGTACTTTGCTCTGTTCATCTTTCCCTCGATCCTGACTATTTTCCCAGTCCCTGCCGGTGAAAAACATCCCCACAGCATAGGGATGGTGCCAGGTTTCCTCCAGAAGTGACGCTTGGCATTTAGGCCAAAGGGTTCAATATTGGTTTCATCAGACCAGAAAATCTTGTTTCTCATGGTCTGAGAGTCCTTTAGGTGCCTTTTGACAAACTCCAAGCGGGCTGTCATGTGCCTTTTACTGAGGAGTGGCTTCTGTCTGGCCACTAACTGATTGGTGAAGTGCAGCAGAGATGGTTGTCCTTCTGGAAGGTTCTCCCATCTCCACAGAGGAACTCTGGAGCTCTGTCAGAGTGACCATCGGGTTCTTGGTCACTGATCAAGGCCCTTCTCCGCCGATTGCTCAGTTCGGCCAGGCGGCCAGCTCTAGGAAGAGTCTTGGTGGTTCCAAACTTCTTCCATTTAAGAATGATGGAGGTCACTGTGTTCTTGAGGACCATCAATGCTGCAGAAATGTTTTGGTACCCTTCCCCAGATCTGTACCTCGGACCTCTACAGTCAATTCCTTCGACCTCACGGCTTGGTTTTTGCTCTGACATGCCCTGTCATCTGTGGGACCTTATATAGACAGGTGTGTGCCTTTCCAAATCATGTCCAATCAATTGAATTTACCTTTACAATTTTCTTATTTTTTTATTTAACTAGGCAAGTCAGTTAAGAACAAATTGTTATTTACAATGACAGCCTAGGAACAGTGGGTTAACTGCCTTGTTCAGGTGCAGAACGACAGATTTTTACCTTGTCAGCTCGGGGATTCGATCTAGCAACCTTTCGTTTACTGGCCCAACGCTCTAACCACTAGGCTACCTGCCACCCCAAATCATGTCCAATCAATCAAATTTACCACAGGTGGACTCCAATCAAGTTGTAGAAACATCTCAAGGATGATCAATGTAAACAGGATGCACCTGAGCTCAATTTATTCAATTTTGAGTCTCAAAGCAAAAGGGTCTGAATACTTATGTAAATAAGGTATCTTTTTTTTTAATAGATTTGTAAAAGTAAAAAAAAAAAGTTTTCATTTTGTAATTTCAGGGTATTATGTGTAGATTATATTTTTGGGGGGAATAAGGCTGTAACATAAGTAAATGTGGAAAAAGTCAAGTCGTCTGAATACTTTCGGAAAGCACTGTTCATGTCA
>NC_138296.1:9245000-9315000 GCF_965601325.2 Salmo salar | reverse complement strand
CAGGTTTGCTGTTCACTTGATATATATAAGATGGAAGTTCCATGCACTCATGGCTCTGTATAATACTGTACGTTTCCTTGAATTTGTTCTGGACCTGGGGACTGTGAAAAGACCCCTGGTGGTATGTCTGTTGGGGTAAGTGTGTGTCAGTAACTTGACTATGCAAATACTTTGGAATTTCCAACACAATGTTTCTCATAAAAAGAAGAAGTGACACAGTCAGTATTTCCTCAACTCTTAGCCAAGACAGACTGGCATGCATAGTATTAATATCAGCCCTCTACAATGAAAAGCAAGATGTGCCGCTCTGTTCTGGGCCAGCTGCAGCATAACTAGGTCTTTCTTTGCAGCACTTGGCCATATGACTGGACAATAATCAAGATAAGATAAAACTAGAGACTATAGGACCTGCTTTGTGGAGTGCTGAAAAAAAAGCTGAGAATCTCTTCATTAGTGACAGACCTCTCCCCATCTTAACAACCATTGAATCTGTATGTTTTGACCATGACAGTTTACATTCTAAGGTAACACCAAGTAATTTAGTCTCCTCAACTTGTTCAACAGCCACACCATTCATTACCAGATTCAGCTGAGGTCTAGAACTTAGGGAACGATTTGTACCAAATACAATGCTCTTAGTTTTAGAGTTTATTACTGGCCACCCATTCCAAAACAGACTGCAGTTCTTTGTTAACGATTTCAGTGACTTCATTAGCTGTGGTTGCTGATGCGTATATGGTTGAATCATCAGCATACATGGACACACATGCTGTGTTTAATGCCAGTGGCAGGTCATTGGTAAAAAGAGAAAAGAGCAGAGGGCCTAGAGAGCTTCCCTGCGGTACACCACACTTTACATGTTTGACATTAGGGAAGCCTCCATTGAAGAAACCCCTCTGAGTTCTATTAGATAGATAGCTCTGAATCCATGATATGGCAGAGGTTCATTTGACTTTCCTAAACTCATTTAGAGTAAAAATGTCAATAGCTGAACAAAGACAACTCTGAGCTGGACCTGGTCTCTCTAGGGGTTGCCTCCCACAATGTACCAAAGTTCCAGCATACACACCTGTACTTAGACCAATGCCAGTTTGGCAGAGAGAAAAGGGCGGAGTTAGGTGCCAGAAAATCCATCCAGAGCCCTGCTCTAAACAAACCCGTTAGCCAGCTAGATGGAGCTCACGGAGGATATTTTCAATGATTGTATCTTGCAGTGAGTCGTTTACATGCACTATGATGTTAGTGTTTCAATTGGCCAAGAAAATCCTACATGAACTGAGATTACGATGGGACAACAGTGGTACACAGACCACCGCTGTAGGATGGGACAACAGTGGAACACAGACCACCGCTGTAGGATGGGACAACAGCGGAAAACAGACCACCGCTGTAGGATGGGACAACAGCGGAACACAGACCACCGCTGTAGGATGGGACAACAGCGGAACACAGACCACCGCTGTAGGAAGGGACAACAGCGGAACACAGACCACCGCTGTGGGATAGGACAGTGTGAGGAAGGACATGACAGTTCTGTGATGTGGGTCAGTGTGTGGAAGGACATGACAGTTCTGTGATGTGGGTCAGTGTGTGGAAGGACATGACAGTTCTGTGATGTGGGTCAGTGTGTGGAAGGACATGACAGTTCTGTGATGTGGGTCAGTGTGAGGAAGGACATGACAGTTCTGTGATGTGGGTCAGTGTGAGGAAGGATATGACAGTTCTGTGATGTGGGTCAGTGTGTGGAAGGACATGACAGTTCTGTGATGTGGGTCAGTGTGTGGAAGGACATGACAGTTCTGTGATGTGGGTCAGTGTGTGGAAGGACATGACAGTTCTGTGATGTGGGTCAGTGTGAGGAAGGATATGACAGTTCTGTGATGTGGGTCAGTGTGAGGAAGGACATGACAGTTCTGTGATGTGGGTCAGTGTGAGGAAGGATATGACAGTTCTGTGATGTGGGTCAGTGTGTGGAAGGACATGACAGTTCTGTGATGTGGGTCAGTGTGAGGAAGGATACTCTGTTTGACAACGAAGTACTTGACTCCAGCCAGGTTTTCCACGGCGATATCTATGCAACAGGCTATGAGTCCAGTCAGGAAGCCAATCAGACCACAGATGACCCACCGACTGATCTCCAAACACTTGAACCCCTGAGGACGAGAGAGATGGGGGGAAGACATCAATGTGTGTGTGTGTGTGGGGGGGGGGGGGGGGGGGGGGGTTCTCTACTTACTAAGAAGCTCATCCGTCTTTCCTCCTCCAGAAACAGCTGATTCTCACTGTTGTCATAGTCCAGACTCTGAAACACAAAACGATTCACTTTTACACAATCTATACTGCTCATAGAGATGTGGTGACCCTGAGAGGACTTTGGACTCTTGATAAAAGTACCAACTAAACAAAAACAGATTTCATGTAAATATAGCACTCATGTTTTTGGAAATCATTTGAATGACAGACCGGGACAACAATTAATATGATAAACATTGTGTTACTCTTATTTATAAAACTTTGTTTGATTAGCTACGTTGAACACCATTCAGAGCAGGTCCAAGGGGTCTGGAGACAGCAGACCCAAGGGTTTACCTCATATTTGAGTGACAGCAGCTTCTCGTTGTGAGGGATCTCCTTGGGACAGCCTGCGTCCTGAAGGAGGGAAGGATGCATTGGTTTGCAAGTATTAAAACATGATGCATTGCAAGTATTAAAACAGGGCCAAGGGAGCATCTTCATCTCCTCTCCTTGTCTAGTCCCCTTCACATATTACCTGGAAGAACACAGGATAGGTGGAAGCAGAGCCATACAGGTAGATAGGACATTAAGTTGGTCGTACTCCCTATACATGTAGACAAGTAGAGGAAGCCAAATTAGACTATTGAGACACAGCCCAAGTGTCCATGCAGAACACCACCATTATGGATAATTGCAGAACACCACCATTATGGATCATTGCAGAACACCACCATTATGGATCATTGCAGAACACCACCATTATGGATCATTGCAGAAAACCACCATTATGGATCATTACAGAATAACACCATTATGGATCATTACAGAATAACACCATTATGGATCATTGCAGAATAACACCATTATGGATCATTGCAGAATAACACCATTATGGATCATTGCAGAATAACACCATAATCAGATTCTTTCTGACCCTCAGGCTCACAACGCAAACAGGCAAATCCAAATCATCCTAACAGGAAAATCTATTCCCTGTACAGTACACTACTGTAGACCCGTGTCCATAGTGCAAGTGACCAAAAGCCGTGGCCTATATATAGGGGATAATATGGTGTCATTTGCAGTGTTCTCCATTAGCGCCGGCCATCGTATAAATCAGACGGTTACTTTTTCCACTTCCTAATAAAAACTAGGCTACTTATCATTTAAAAAGAGACTCATCGGGGTTTTGGCTCCACTTCCCCAAGAGTCAGATGAACTCATGGATACCCTTTTAATACGTCTCTACATCCAGTATGAAGGAAGTTAGAGGTGGTTTTGCGAGCCAATGCTAACTATCGTTAGTGCAATGACTGGAAGTCTATGGTACCTACTAGCATGCTAGTAGTTACCATAGATTTCCAGTCACTGTGCTAATCCTAGTTAGCAACGTCCTTCAAACAGGACAGACATAAAATGGTATCCACGAGTTCATCGGACTCTGGTGAAGTAGATAAAGGGCTTCCTGAAGTATCTCTTTAAACCGTTCAATCCGCTAGCCCGTCGAGCACTCTCCCGTTAGACTGAATGATATGCATCTCCTAGAGATGTATTGATAGGACAGGTGCCTGCCAGTCCGCTAGCCCGTCGAGCCCTCTCCCGTTAGACTGAATGATATGCATCTCCTAGAGATCTATTGATAGGACAGGTGCCTGCCAGTCCGCTAGCCCGTCGAGCCCTCTCCCGTTAGACTGAATGATATGCATCTCCTAGAGATCTATTGATAGGACAGGTGCCTGTCAGTCACAATGACAGGGAAACGCAGTCTGCGGTCTGTCCCACCTTCCAGGTACAATGTGTGTGAGCTGTGGTTGGTTGCAGTCAAATGTCTTCACACTAAAAGGGAGAGAGCATGTTGCTGGTGAATTTGCACGTCCCATGTAACGTGTTAACGATGAGTCTAAATCCACCACTTAGACTAATTATTGTTTTCTGGCACATTCATTTATTTTCTTTTGCGCGTTTCACATAACCAGACATGTAGGCTATTTACTATGCTTTGATCGACAACTGAACAGCAAGTGTTGACTAGTTTATGAAAGGTTTCGAACTCACTGAATAAAGTCGATTTACTACATACCTTTTCCATTCATAAATCATGCAAGGTGGATGGATATGTCCATGGTACCGCACCTGGACAAATAAACCAAAGGATTTACCAGGTTTCCTTTCCTACCACGCCAGAGCCCTCCTACCACGTCAGAGCTCTCCTACCACGTCAGAGCTCTCCTACCACGCCAGAGCCCTCCTACCACGCCAGAGCCCTCCTACCACGCCAGAGCTCTCCTACCCCGTCAGAGCTCTTCTACCACGTCCGAGACTCCCTACCACGTCAGAGCCTCCCTACCACGTCAGAGGCTCTCCTACCACGCCAGAGCTCTCCTACCACGCCAGAGCTCTCCTACCACGCCAGAGCTCTCCTACCACGCCAGAGCCTCCCTACCACGTCAGAGCTCTCCTACCACGCCAGAGCTCTCCTACCACGCCAGAGCCTCCCTACCACGTCAGAGCTCTCCTACCACGCCAGAGCCTCCCTACCACGTCAGAGCTTTCCAGACAGTGACACTGAAGAGAGTGATTCTTAGCTCATCAGTCAAAACAAAATGGAATCAGACAACAACAACAAATTATAGGACCATACCTAATGATACTCTATTCATTTAGCATGTGTCAAATCACAACGATATAATACTGAAGACTGATAAATTAAAGGTTCAATTGAAAAAATAAGTTATTTTTCAAGATAATGTGGGCAATTTACTTAATTTTTCAGTTTTAATAAAATACATAACTGGAAGAACAAACATCAGTGGCAATTCATATCTTGCAGTGAAACTGTAAACAAGGCTTTAACATCTCAAGAGAAGAGTTCTCTTCCTTTGAAAATAGTCCTGATCATCCAGACCTAAACACCATCCAAAACAACTAACACACTGAATTCATTCACCTCATAATAGGATACTACCAAGATACTCTGGGTGCCGATGCCATATGTATTCCATTCTCACCATTCTATATGTATTGCGATTCGATACTGTGATTTTATTGCGATTCGATGTTTCAAACTATTTGCTCAAGCGATGTCAGCTGCAGAAAGACAAGAGAGAGCCAATGGAAAACAAGTTTTGATCAAATCATGGAAATAAAAGTGCTTCCTATTTTAAAAAAGAAGATGGAGAACGAGCTATGAAGAAAATAAATACTGGGGTTTTGGTGCGGGTACAGCCAACTAGTGCAAAAATAATATTGTGATATCGTCAAAAGTAATATCCCAATATGTAATTGCATCACTAGAATTCACACGTTTTCAGTCATTTAAAATTGTAAAATTGCGTCTCTACACAATATCACAACAAATTAGTTTCAATCTGGGAGGTACACACGAAGTATTCAATTCTTTCGCTGTGTATTTTGGATGGAATCAAGGCATTAGAATGTACCAGTCCACTAAAATAGAGCTTCTTGGACAAAACATTTCAGAACCCAGGGGAGAAAGCTTCACCAGACTAGGAGAAGTAAAACTCAGAATGACCATAGATTAAGAGAACAGGGAAGGATTGCCAAACACAGGAATAGTTTGAAGTGGAACTAAAACGGGGCATGGATTTTCCACACTCGTGCTTTACAAAGCCCATGACTCAAGACTGGCTGTTGGTTAGTCGTCTTATTCACTGTCAGATCATTTTGCAATGGTTAAATCCAAGTTTTCAGACTGCTAAATCAGGTTTATAGACCTGCTGCAGTGGATCACAGTCAGGCTTCTAGACCTGCTGCAGTGGATCACAGTCAGGCTTCTAGACCTGCTGCAGTGGATCACAGTCAGGCTTCTAGACCTGCTGCAGTGGATCACAGTCAGGCTTCTAGACCTGCTGCAGTGGATCACAGTCAGGCTTCTAGACCTGCTGCAGTGGATCACAGTCAGGCTTCTAGACCTGCTGCAGTGGATCACAGTCAGGCTTCTAGACCTGCTGCAGTGGATCACAGTGAGGCTTCTAGACCTGCTGCAGTGGATCACAGTCAGGCTTCTAGACCTGCTGCAGTGGATCACAGTCAGGCTTCTAGACCTGCTGCAGTGGATAACAGTCAGGCTTCTAGACCTGCTGCAGTGGATTACAGTCAGGCTTCTAAAGGGCCCTAAAGGGTATAGTGTATTTCGCTGACTAGAGAAACAGTCAGACGCTTCTAAGGCTGTGAAGCTAGGGGTCTGTCTGATCATCTGTGTCCAAACGCCTTCCATCGTCATGACGACTAGGAACGAGTTTATTACTTGAATAAGGTGTTACTTAATGCTGTGCTGGAACAAACGCCTGTACCCCCCCCCTTAGGACTGGGTCCCTGGGACTAGGATCAGGGTTGATCAGTCTGCTGTAGACACTGATAAGGACTGATCTAAGGTCAGTTTAGCCGAGGGTAACTTAGAAAAGCTCATCATCCTAGAACTGGGCGTAATATAGCTAAGAATAGCAATCTTAACCCCCAACACCTAGCAAACTCGTAAAGAGGCCCAGAAGTCTTGGTGGAATGGCTAAGCCTGTGTTGGGCTGACAGTCACAGGACCCGGATTCGTAACAGCTAAGCCTGTGTTGGGTTGACAGTCACAGGACCCGGGTTCGTAACAGCTAAGCCTGTGTTGGGTTGACAGTCACAGGACCCGGGTTCGTAATGGCTAAGCCTGTGTTGGGTTGACAGTCACAGGACCCGGGTTCGTAACAGCTAAGCCTGTGTTGGGCTGACAGTCACAGGACCCAGGTTCGTAATGGCTAAGCCTGTGTTGGGTTGACAGTCACAGGACCCGGGTTCGTAACAGCTAAGCCTGTGTTGGGCTGACAGTCACAGTACCCGGGTTCGTAACAGCTAAGCCTGTGTTGGGCTGACAGTCACAGGACCCGGGTTCGTAACAGCTAAGCCTGTGTTGGACTGACAGTCACAGGACCCGGGTTCGTAATGGCTAAGCCTGTGTTGGGTTGACAGTCACAGGACCCGGGTTCTTAACGGCTAAGCCTGTGTTGGGTTGACAGTCACTGGACTGGTCTTGAATACAAAGTGTTAAGTTTTGTTGGCAAATCCAATACAACACATTAAATCAGTACCACTCTCCATATTTTTAAGCATAGTGGTGGCTGAATCATGTTATGGGCATGCTTGTAATCATTAAGGACTGGGAAGTTTTTCAGGATAAAAAGAAACAGAATGGAGCTAAGTCCTAGAGGAAATCCTGGGTCAGTCTGCTTTCCACCAGACACTGGGAGATGAATTCACCTTTCAGCAGGACAATAGCCTAAAACACAAGGTTAAACCTACACTGGAGTTGCTTATCAAGAATACAGGGAATGTTCCTGAGTGGCCGAGTTACAGTTTTTACTTAAATCGGCTTGAAAATCTATAGGAAGACTTGAAAATGATTGTCTCGCAATGATCAACAATTTGACAGAGCTTGAAGAATTTTGAAAATAATAAATGGGTAAGTATTGTACAATCCAGGTGTGCAAAGCTCTTAGAGACTTAACCAGAAAAACACACAGCTGTAATTGTTGCCAAAGGTGATTCTAACAAGCATTGACTCAGGGGTGTGAATAGTTAAGTAAATTAGATATTTCTGTATTTCATTTTTCATTAAAGTCTAAAAACATGTTTTCACTGTCATTACAGGGTACCGTGCGCAATCTAAAACATTTTGAATTCAGACTGTAAACACAAAATGTCAAGGGGTATGAATACTTTCTGAAGGCACTGTATTACTTAGAAATAGTCGCGCTCAGAACAACGCAGCCAGTTAGGTCAGCGTGTTAGGCTGCAGCAGCAGCAGCCAGTTAGGTCAGCGTGTTAGGCTGCAGCAGCAGCAACCAGTTAGGTCAGCGTGTTAGGTCAGCGTGTTAGGCTGCAGCAGCCAGTTAGGTCAGCGTGTTAGGCTGCAGCAGCCAGTTAGGTCAGCGTGTTAGGCTGCAGCAGCCAGTTAGGTCAGCGTGTTAGGCTGCAGCAGCCAGTTAGGTCAGCGTGTTAGGCTGCAGCAGAAGCAGCCAGTTAGGTCAGCGTGTTAGGCTGCAGCAGCAGCAGCCAGTTAGGTCAGCGTGTTAGGCTGCAGCAGCAGAAGCCAGTTAGGTCAGCGTGTTAGGCTGCAGCAGCAGCAGCCAGTTAGGTCAGCGTGTTAGGCTGCAGCAGCCAGTTAGGTCAGCGTGTTAGGCTGCAGCAGAAGCAGCCAGTTAGGTCAGCGTGTTAGGCTGCAGCAGCAGCAGCCAGTTAGGTCAGCGTGTTAGGCTGCAGCAGCAGCAGCCAGTTAGGTCAGCGTGTTAGGCTGCAGCAGCAGCAGCCAGTTAGGTCAGCGTGTTAGGCTGCAGCAGCAGCAGCCAGTTAGGTCAGCGTGTTAGGCTGCAGCAGCAGCAGCCAGTTAGGTCAGCGTGTTAGGCTGCAGCAGCAGCAGCCAGTTAGGTCAGCGTGTTAGGCTGCAGCAGCAGCAGCCAATTAGGTCAGGGTGTTAGGCTGCTGCAGCAGCAGCCAGTTAGGTCAGCGTGTTAGGTTGCAGCAGCAGCCAGTTAGGTCAGCGTGTTAGGTTGCTGCAGCAGCCAGTTAGGTCAGCGTGTTAGGTTGCTGCAGCAGCCAGTTAGGTCAGCGTGTTAGGCTGCTGCAGCAGCAGCCAGTTAGGTCAGCGTGTTAGGTTGCAGCAGCAGCCAGTTAGGTCAGCGTGTTAGGTTGCTGCAGCAGCCAGTTAGGTCAGCGTGTTAGGCTGCTGCAGCAGCAGCCAGTTAGGTCAGCGTGTTAGGCTGCTGCAGCAGCAGCCAGTTAGGTCAGCGTGTTAGGCTGCTGCAGCAGCAGCCAGTTAGGTCAGCGTGTTAGGCTGCTGCAGCAGCAGCCAGTTAGGTCAGCGTGTTAGGCTGCTGCAGCAGCAGCCAGTTAGGTCAGCGTGTTAGGCTGCTGCAGCAGCAGCCAGTTAGGTCAGCGTGTTAGGTTGCTGCAGCAGCAGCCAGTTAGGTCAGCGTGTTAGGTTGCTGCAGCAGCCAGTTAGGTCAGCGTGTTAGGTTGCAGCAGCAGCCAGTTAGGTCAGCGTGTTAGGCTGCAGCAGCAGCCAGTTAGGTCAGCGTGTTAGGTTGCAGCAGCAGCCAGTTAGGTCAGCGTGTTAGGCTGCAGCAGCAGCCAGTTAGGTCAGCGTGTTAGGCTGCAGCAGCAGCAGCCAGTTAGGTCAGCGTGTTAGGCTGCAGCAGCAGCAGCCAGTTAGGTCAGCGTGTTAGGCTGCAGCAGCAGCAGCCAGTTAGGTCAGCGTGTTAGGCTGCAGCAGCAGCAGCCAGTTAGGTCAGCGTGTTAGGCTGCAGCAGCAGCAGCCAGTTAGGTCAGCGTGTTAGGCTGCAGCAGCAGCAGCCAGTTAGGTCAGCGTGTTAGGCTGCAGCAGCAGCAGCCAGTTAGGTCAGCGTGTTAGGCTGCAGCAGCAGCAGCCAGTTAGGTCAGCGTGTTAGGCTGCAGCAGCAGCAGCCAGTTAGGTCAGCGTGTTAGGCTGCTGCAGCAGCAGCAGCCAGTTAGGTCAGCGTGTTAGGCTGCTGCAGCAGCAGCAGCCAGTTAGGTCAGCGTGTTAGGCTGCAGCAGCAGCAGCCAGTTAGGTCAGCGTGTTAGGCTGCAGCAGCAGCAGCCAGTTAGGTCAGCGTGTTAGGCTGCAGCAGCAGCAGCCAGTTAGGTCAGCGTGTTAGGCTGCAGCAGCAGCAGCCAGTTAGGTCAGCGTGTTAGGCTGCAGCAGCAGCAGCCAGTTAGGTCAGCGTGTTAGGCTGCAGCAGCAGCAGCCAGTTAGGTCAGCGTGTTAGGCTGCAGCAGCAGCAGCCAGTTAGGTCAGCGTGTTAGGCTGCAGCAGCAGCAGCCAGTTAGGTCAGCGTGTTAGGCTGCTGCAGCAGCAGCCAGTTAGGTCAGCGTGTTAGGTTGCAGCAGCAGCCAGTTAGGTCAGCGTGTTAGGTTGCAGCAGCAGCCAGTTAGGTCAGCGTGTTAGGCTGCAGCAGCAGCCAGTTAGGTCAGCGTGTTAGGTTGCAGCAGCAGCCAGTTAGGTCAGCGTGTTAGGCTGCTGCAGCAGCAGCCAGTTAGGTCAGCGTGTTAGGTTGCAGCAGCAGCCAGTTAGGTCAGCGTGTTAGGTTGCAGCAGCAGCCAGTTAGGTCAGCGTGTTAGGTTGCAGCAGCAGCCAGTTAGGTCAGCGTGTTAGGTTGCAGCAGCAGCCAGTTAGGTCAGCGTGTTAGGCTGCAGCAGCAGCCAGTTAGGTCAGCGTGTTAGGTTGCAGCAGACGGATGAGATGTCACATTGATAGAAAGCTGAACTTTACCTCGTCTGACGTCATATCCTCCTCCAGATCCACCGTGCTCAGTCTGCCTATGTGAAACATACCACCGTCCCCGGACAACTACGGACCAAACACATTACACAGCGCAGAGAATTAGAAAGATCTGTCTATGTTTCTTCAATGTAAACATGTAGGCCTAGCTAACATTTAGCATCACTAAGTTAACATGTGTAATGTCTGTGGAAAAAAGTACGGTTGAAGTCGAAAGTTTACATACACTTAGGTTGGAGTCATTAAAACTCGTTTTTCAACCACTTGTTAACAAAGTATAGTCGGTTAGGACATCTACTTTGTGCATGACACAAGTCATTTTTCCAACAATTGTTTACAGACAGATTATTTCAATGTATCACAATTCCAGTGGGCCAGAAGTTTACATACAATAAGTTGACTGACTTTAAACAGCTTGGAAAATTCCAGAAAATGATGCCATGGCTTTAGAAGCTTCTGATAAATGATGTCAATTAGCCTGAGTCAATTGGAGGTGTACCTGTGGATGTATTTCAAGGCCTACCTTCAAACTCAGTGCCTCTTTGCTAGACATCATGGGAAAATCAAAAGAAATCAGCCAAGACCTCAGAAAAACAATTGTAGACCTCCACAAGTCTGGTTCATCCTTGGGAGCAATTTCCAAACGCCTGAAGGTACCACGTTCATCTGTACAAGCAATAGTACGCAAGTATAAACACCATGGGACCACGCAGCCGTCATACCGCTCAGGAAGGAGACGCGTTCTGTCTCCTAGAGATGAACGCACTTTGGTGCGAAAAGTGCTAATCAATCCCAGAACAACAGCAAAGGGCCTTGTGAAAATGCTGGAGGAAACAGGTACAAAAGTATCTATATCCACAGTAAAACGAGTCCTATATCGACATAACCTGAAAGGCCGCTCAGCGAGGAAGAAGCCACTGCTCCAAAACCACCATAAAAAAGCCAGACTATGGTTTGCAACTGCACATAGGGACAAAGATCGGACTTTTTGGAGAAGTGTCCTCTGGTCTGATGAAACAAAAATAGAACCGTTTGGCCATAACAACCATCGTTATGTTTGGAGGAAAAAGGGGGAGGCTTGCAAGCCGAAGAATACCATCCCAACCGTGAAGCACCGGGGTGGCAGCATCATGTTGTGGGGGTGCTTTGCTGCAGGAGGGACTGGTGCACTTCACAAAATAGATGGCATCATGAGAAGGAAAATTATGTGGATATATTGAAGCAACATCTCAAGACATCAGTCAGGAAGTTAAAGCTTGGTCGCAAATGGGTCTTCCAAATGGACAATGACCCCAAGCATACTTCCAAACATCTGACCCACTGGGAATATAACGAAATAAAGAAATGCTGTAATAAATCCTTATCTCTACTATTATTCTGTTATTTCACATCCTTAAAATAAAGCGGTGATCCTAACTGACCTAAGACAAGGAATTTTTTACTAGGATTAAATGTCAGGAATTGTGAAAAACTGAGTTTAAATGTATTTGGCTACGGTGTATGTAAACTTCCCACTTCAACTGTACGTCTGTGTCTTCAATTAAACATGTAACATTCAGCAGTCTGTAGTACTAACAGCTCAGTTATCATGTATTAACATTCAGCAGTCAGTAATACTAACAGCTCAGTTATCATGTATTAACATTCAGCAGTACTAACAGCTCAGTTATCATGTATTAACATTCAGCAGTCAGTAATACTAACTGCTCAGTTATCATGTATTAACATTCAGCATTCAGTAATACTAACTGCTCAGTTATCATGTATTAACATTCAGCAGTCAGTAATACTAACAGCTCAGTTATCATGTATTAACATTCAGCAGTCAGTAATACTAACAGCTCAGTTATGTATTAACATTCAGCAGTCAGTAGTACTAACAGCTCAGTTATCATGTGTAATTTCTGTGTAATTGAAGTAACATGTATTAACATCTAGAAGTCAGTTGTACTAACTCAACTGAACAGTTAACATGTGTGTAATGCCAGTGTAATTTACGTAACATGTATTAAACAGTACTAACTCTAGTCATAATGCCAGTGTAATTTACGTAACATGTATTAAACAGTACTAACTCTAGTCGTAATGCCAGTGTAATTTACGTAACATGTATTAAACAGTACTAACTCTAGTCATAATGCCAGTGTAATTTACGTAACATGTATTAAACAGTACTAACTCTAGTCGTAAAGCCAGTGTAACTTATTAGGAAGTGGTGAATGACGCAATGAGCAGAATCTACAGGCTAAAGGCTGATTCGCTGAGTACCTTAATTAAGAAAATAATCGGAGTTCAGTGTTTGTTATTATATTAGGTTCTTTTCTGAAACTCTGGTTTAAAGATTACGATTTTCTGTAGCTATTTTTCTTACGTCTGCCAGTCTTTGGCATATTGTTAAATGGGCATCGATATGTTAAACTTCTAAAACGTGTTCCCTCTTTACGTTCTCACTGCTAACAACAAATGTAAACGTCATAGGATGGAGTTGGAGGATGCTTTTCAGACAAAAAGCAAACTCCAACTCCATCCTATGACGTTTACATTTGTTGTTAGCAGCATTTGCAAACGCCTGCATGCAACAAACCACAAGCGGGGCACTCGTTTTTTACAGAATTGCAAATTAACTAAATCATTAATCTCATACCAAAACATAATGTTTTACTCTTAGAAAACATCATGCATACCAAGCTGGCACATAGCGGCAACGTTAGACAGTTCGGCTTGTGTTCGCTAGTTTAGCTAGCTAGCTAGCATGCTAGCCCTACCTGTCTGGTGTATCGGACTTCTTCGGAACCGTTGAGAAGTGGGGTTCTCTCGCCGCCACCGGACTCGTCACCTCGGCTCGACCACGACACTTTCTTCGTGATATTAGCCATGCTTACTCGTGGTAGTTCTCCACTCTCTCAATCAGTGAGATTATTTTTAATTTGCAGTTGTGTCTGGATAACTACCTCTCATTCTAGCTTCCTATGGGATGATCTCAATGAGTCCCACCTCGCGTCCTCTCTCCTCGTCTCCTTCTGAAAACCCATTGGAGGAGAAATGCAGAGGTCCCGCCCCTCTGACCATCTCCTCCAATGGGTTTTGAAAAGGAGATAAGGAGAGATGAGTGAGGACGTAAAGAGGGAACAATTAAGATATACCACATGACTAAAATCATAAGCGAACTCGTGATGGTTTCTACCGGTGGCACACAGGGTCAAACGTAACTGTTGTTCGCATGGATTTCTGGGAATTATAGTTCTCTAACTGACAGCTGAGACAAAAACAGAGAGGAAGACGCATTTTTTGCCAATATTTTACAGCATAAGAGCCAGGCAGTGATATCGATGTCATATTATGAAGAACTGATGGTTTACATGTTGGTGGTTAATTATTGAATAATCTAGGTATTTGTGGCAGTCTTAACATCAAGGACCTTGGAAATTGAAATAGTTGAAGTAGGCAACAGAAAAAAGCTATGCTTTTCCCTCTCAAGTGAAATAATATACTGACAAGACAAAACCATGCATAACAAAGACAAACAAACAAATACAAACGAACTGACTGAATCAATGTTTATAGATAAAGGATCATTTGTCTCATGAATGATGACTGTTATATATCCAGTAGAGTAGAGAGCAGCTCCAACTGACATCATCTTGATTTATTAGCATGATAATAACTGACATCATCTTGATTTATAAGCATGATAATAACTGACATCAGACGTCAGTTGGTCAACTAGCAGCTAGTCTGTTGACTTTATAACAGAACAATCTGAACGTTAAACTGTCTGTCTGTCTGTCTGTCTGTCTGTCTCTCTCTCTCTCTGTCTGTCTGTTGCTGGGTAACAATATATATGATATGAAACAGTCTTTGTTTAGCCATATAACATTGCTTTAAGTAATAATTGATGGCTTTCATTCACATGCTCATTTTACAGTGTGTCAGTGGCACTGTTTAAGGTTAGAGAAGTGTTAGGGTTCCTCTTTCAATATAGGTCCACATTAAGTCCGAAGGGCAGTTCTGCCGGTCTTCATTCTCCCTGGTAGTTAATTGATTGATATTAAAACATTTAGACAGCTGAATCCCAAGTAAACCCGTAGGCTGGTTGTTGTTATTTGTTATTATTTATTTTTAATTAACTCCCAATTAATACCTAGACAACCAGGTGAGGGGAAATCAATTACCTTAATTGATCAATCGAGTACAGAGGAGTAAAAACCAGCCCACTCTGCCCTAAAGGACCACACTGTAGATCTAGGAGTGCCTATAGGGACGAGGGATGAGGGACGAGCGGTTAGTGTCGGTTTGGAATCAGACGTCTCAGCTACAGTGTTCCAGGCACTCGCAGGCTACCTGCTGCACCTCCCCATGAACTCCATCAACGTCCCCCAACTCGAGCACCACCCCCCGGGGTACCCCCCTCCCCGTAGCCACCCCCGTCACCTCCCCAGGACTCAACACCCGGTCCCACACGGTGAACCCCGCCAGGCGCCCCACGAACCCCTCGGTGGGATCAAACCCTCCCCCCTGGCTGTCCTGCTCTGCTCCCAGCACCACTAACCCCCCTCCCGGCACCTCGTAACACTTCCTGAACCGTGACCCTGAGGAGGTCAGGCGCCGGTCGGTGTAGTGCCAGAATCGTCCCTGGATAGAGGACCAGAGGACACAGAGGTGGTGCCAGCACCCGTCCAGCACAGAGTCCACAGGGAGCTCACGGTACGCAGGGTCTCCCACCACGAAGTCCAGGGTTGCTCGGCTGGGGGTGGAGGAAGAGTATGAGGAGGAGGAGGAGTTGCGTCCGTATAGGACTAGTTTGTTGTCATTGTCTTCCGTGGCGTAAGAGAGGAGCGTTCCTACGTAACCGACGTCGACGCGGATCCACAGGCACACGGAGAGTTCTGGAAGAGCAGGGAAGCTCCGGGAGAAGGTGACGTAGTTCTCAGAGGAAGCTGATGGGAACAGGAGCATGGAGTCCACATTACAGACTGGAGGAGAGAAAAGAGAGAGACAAGATAGTCATTGAGTACTGGAACAAAAAACACTGCAACAAATCAGACCTGGGATAACTCTAGTTTTAACTACTCGTTGTGGCATCAGACCTGGGATAACTCTAGTTTTAACTACTCGTTGTGGCATCAGACCTGGGATATCTCCTTTTCAGAGGCAACAAATATAGTAGATACATTGGACTAAAACTATTTGAATACAGATCCCAAAAAATGACACATTCTTCAAACTTTTTAATACAGATCCCCAAAAAATGGCTACTTTTTAAAAGTATTTCAGTACAGATCCCAAAAACAGACTACATTTTAAAACTATTTGAAAACAGATCCCAAAAATTGGCTACTTTTTCAAACTTTTTGAATACAGATCCCAAGAACTGACTACTTTGTAACGCTATTTGAATACAAATCCCAAAAAATGACACATTTTTCAATTGTTTTAATACAGATCCCGAAAATTGCTACTTTTTTAAAGTATTTCAATAGAGATCCCAAAAACAGACTACTTTTTAAAACTATTTGAAAACAGATCCCAAAAACTGACTACTTTGTAAAACTATTTGAATACAGATCCCCAGTGGGGTTATTATTTGACCCTGCTGGTCATCTATGAACGTTTGAACATCTTGAAGAACAATCTGGCCTTAATGGCCATGTACTCTTATAATCTCCAACCGGCACAGCCAGAAGAGGACTGGCCACCCCTCAGAGCCTGGTTCCTCTCTAGGTTTGTTCCTAGGTTCCTGACTTTCTAGGGAGTTTTTCTTAGCCACCATGCTTCTATATCTGCATTGCTTGCTGTTTGGGGTTTTCGGCTGGGTTCCTGTATAGCACTTTGTCACATCTGCTGAAGTCAAGACTTTCGCCGAATTGGTCCCTCTCCTTGTTCGGGCGGAGTTCGGCGGTCGAAGTCGCCGACCTTCTAGCCATTGCTGATCCTCTTTTCATTTTCCTTTGGTTTTGTCTTGTCTTGTATCACACCTGGTTCCAATCCCATTCATTACATGTTCTGTATTAACCCTCTGTTCCCCCTCATTGTCCTTGTCGGTGATTGTTTGTTTGTAACTAAAGGGCGAGTTATGTTCTGGTGTGCGACGGGTTTTGTACCCACTTGTATTATTTTGTATATTTTGGTTTTCTGAGTTTTTGAGCACTTATTAAACTGCTCCATTTTATACCAAGTTCATTCTCCTGCGCCTGACTTCCCTGCCACCAGCACGCACCCTTACAGCTGATGTAAAAAGGGTTTTATGAATACATTTCATTGGCTTTATAAATACATTTGATATCTTCCTACCTTACGACTATCCTCTCATATCCTCCTACCTCCTGCTGTTACGACTATCCCCTCATATCCTCCTACCTCCTGCTGTTACGACTATCCCCTCATATCCTCCTACCTCCTGCTGTTACGACTATCCCCTCATATCCTCCTACCTCCTGTTATGACTATCCCCTCATATCCTCCTACCTCCTGTTACGACTATCCCCTCATATCCTCCTACCTCCTGCTGTTACGACTATCCCCTCATATCCTCCTACCTCCTGCTGTTACGACTATCCCCTCATATCTTCCTACCTCCTGTTATGACTATCCCCTCATATCCTCCTACCTCCTGCTGTTACGACTATCCTCTCATATCCTCCTACCTCCTGCTGTTACGACTATCCTCTCATATCCTCCTACCTCCTGTTACGACTATCCCCTCATATCCTCCTACCTCCTCCTGTTACGACTATCTTCTCATATCCTCCTACCTCCTGCTGTTACGACTATCCTGATCATATCCTCCTACCTCCTGCTGTTACGACTATCCCCTCACATCCTCCTACCTCCTGCTGTTACGACTATCCCCTCATATCCTCCTACCTCCTGCTGTTACGACTATCCTCTCATATCCTCCTACCTCCTGCTGTTACGACTATCCCCTGATATCCTCCTACCTCCTGCTGTTACGACTATCCCCTCATATCCTCCTACCTCCTGCTGTTACGACTATCCTGATCATATCCTCCTACCTCCTGCTGTTACGACTATCCTCTCATATCCTCCTACCTCCTGCTGTTACGACTATCCCCTCATATCCTCCTACCTCCTGCTGTTACGACTATCCCCTCATATCCTCCTACCTCCTGTTACGACTATCCTCTCATATCCTCCTACCTCCTGCTGTTACGACTATCCGCTTATATCCTCCTACCTCCTGCTGTTAAACTATCCTCTCATATCCTCCTACCTCCTGCTGTTACGACTATCGCCTCATATCCTCCTACCTCCTGCTGTTACGACTATCCCCTCATATCCTCCTACCTCCTGCTGTTACTACTATCCTGATCATATCCTCCTACCTCCTGCTGTTACGACTATCCCCTCATATCCTCCTACCTCCTCCTGTTACGACTATCCTCTCATATCCTCCTACCTCCTGCTGTTACGACTATCCTGATCATATCCTCCTACCTCCTGCTGTTACGACTATCCCCTCATGTCCTCCTACCTCCTGCTGTTAGGACTATCCTCTCATATCCTCCTACCTCCTGTTACGACTATCCCCTCATATCCTCCTACCTCCTGCTGTTACGACTATGCCCTCATATCCTCCTACCTCCTGCTGTTACGACTATGCCCTCATATCCTCCTACCTCCTGCTGTTACGACTATCCTCTCATATCCTCCTACCTCCTGCTGTTACGACTATCCCCTCATATCCTCCTACCTCCTGCTGTTACGACTATGCCCTCATATCCTCCTACCTCCTGCTGTTACGACTATCCTGATCATATCCTCCTACCTCCTGCAGTTACGACTATCCCCTCATATCCTCCTAACTCCTGCTGTTACGACTATCCCCTCATATCCTCCTACCTCCTGTTACGACTATCCCCTCATATCCTCCTACCTCCTGCTGTTACGACTATCCTCTCATATCGTCCTACCTCCTGCTGTTACGACTATCCTGATCATATCGTCCTACCTCCTGCTGTTACGACTATCCTGATCATATCCTCCTACCTCCTGCTGTTACGACTATGCCCTAGTAACCTCCTACCTCCTGCTGTTACGACTATCCCCTCATTTCCTCCTACCTCCTGCTGTTACGACTATCCCGTCATATCCTCCTACCTCCTGCTGTTACGACTATCCCCTCATATCCTCCTACCTCCTGCTGTTACGACTATCCCCTCATATCCTCCTACCTCCTGCTGTTACTACTATCCCCTCATATCCTCCTACCTCTTGCTGTTACGACTATCCTCTCATATCCTCCTACCTCCTGCTGTTACGACTATCCCCTCATATTCTCCTACCTCCTGCTGTTACGACTATCCCCTCATATCCTCCTACCTCCTGCTGTTACGACTATCCTGATCATATCCTCCTACCTCCTGCTGTTACGACTATCTTCTCATATCCTCCAACCTCCTGTTACGACTATCCCCTCATATCCTCCTTCGTCCTGCTGTTACGACTATCCTGATCATTTCCTCCTACCTCCTGCTGTTACGACTATCCCCTCATATCCTCCCACCTCCTGCTGTTACGACTATCCCCTCATATCCTCCTACCTCCTGCTGTTACGACTATCCTGATCATATCCTCCTACCTCCTGCTGTTACGACTATCCCCTCATATCCTCCTAACTCCTGCTTTTACGACTATCCCCTCATATCCTCCTACCTCCTGTTACGACTATCCCCTCATATCCTCCTACCTCCTGCTGTTACGACTATCCTCTCATATCCTCCTACCTCCTGCTGTTACGACTATCCTGATCATATCCTCCTACCTCCTGCTGTTACGACTATGCCCTCATAACCTCCTACCTCTTGCTGTTACGACTATCCCCTCATATCCTCCTACCTCCTGTTACGACTATCCCCTCATATCCTCCTTCCTCCTGCTGTTACGACTATCCTGATCATATCCTCCTACCTCCTGCTGTTACGACTATCCCCTCATATCCTCCTACCTCCTGCTGTTACGACTATCCCCTCATATCCTCCTACCTCCTGCTGTTACGACTATCCCCTCATATCCTCCTACCTCCTGCTGTTACGACTATCCCCTCATATCCTCCTACCTCCTGCTGTTACGACTATCCCCTCATATCCTCCTACCTCTGCTGTTACGACTATCCCCTCATATCCTCCTACCTCCTGCTGTTACGACTATCCCCTCATATCCTCCTACCTCTTGCTGTTACGACTATCCTCTCATATCCTCCTAACTCCTGCTGTTACGACTATCCCCTCATATTCTCCTACCTCCTGCTGTTACGACTATCCCCTCATATCATCCTACCTCCTGCTGTTACGACTATCCTGATCATATCCTCCTACCTCCTGCTGTTACATCTATCCTCTCATATCCTCCTACCTCCTGTTACGACTATCCCCTCATATCCTCCTTCGTCCTGCTGTTACGACTATCCTGATCATTTCCTCCTACCTCCTGCTGTTACGACTATCCCCTCATATCCTCCCACCTCCTGCTGTTACGACTATCCCCTCATATCCTCCTACCTCCTGCTGTTACGACTATCCTGATCATATCCTCCTACCTCCTGCTGTTACGACTATCCCCTCATATCCTCCTAACTCCTGCTTTTACGACTATCCCCTCATATCGTCCTACCTCCTGTTACGACTATCCCCTCATATCCTCCCACCTCCTGCTGTTACGACTATCCTCTCATATCCTCCTACCTCCTGCTGTTACGACTATCCTGATCATATCCTCCTACCTCCTTCTGTTACGACTATGCCCTCATAACCTCCTACCTCCTGCTGTTACGACTATCCCCTCATATCCTCCTACCTCCTGTTACGACTATCCCCTCATATCCTCCTTCCTCCTGCTGTTACGACTATCCTGATCATATCCTCCTACCTCCTGCTGTTACGACTATCCCCTCATATCCTCCTACCTCCTGCTGTTACGACTATGGCCTCATATGCTCCTACCTCCTGCTGTTACGACTATCCTCTCATATCCTCCTACCTCCTGCTGTTACGACTATCCCCTCATATCCTCCTACCTCCTGCTGTTACGACTATGCCCTCATATCCTCCTACCTCCTGCTGTTACGACTATGCCCTCATATCCTCCTACCTCCTGCTGTTAAGACTATCCCCTCATATCCTCCTACCTCCTGCTGTTACGACTATCCCCTCATATCCTCCTACCTCCTGCTGTTACGACTATCCTCTCATATTCTCCTACCTCCTGCTGTTACGACTATCCCCTCATATCCTCCTACCTCCTGCTGTTACGACTATCCTCTCATATCCTCCTACCTCCTGCTGTTACGACTATCCCCTCATATCCTCCTACCTCCTGCTGTTACGACTATCCCCTCATATCTTCCTACCTCCTGCTGTTACTACTATCCCCTCATATTCTCCTACCTCCTGCTGTTACGACTATCCTCTCATATCCTCCTACCTCCTGCTGTTACGACTCTCCCCTCATATCCTCCTACCTCCTGTTACGACTATCCTCTCATATCCTCCTACCTCCTGCTGTTACGACTATCCCCTCATATCCTCAAACCTCCTGCTGTTACAACTATCCTCTCATATCCTCCTACCTCCTGCTGTTACGACTATCCCCTCATATCCTCAAACCTCCTGCTGTTACGACTATCTCCTCATATCCTCCTACCTCCTGCTGTTACGACTATCCTGATCATATCCTCCTACCTCCTGCTGTTACGACTATCCCCTCATATCCTCCTAACTCCTGCTTTTACGACTATCCCCTCATATCCTCCTACCTCCTGTTACGAATATCCCCTCATATCCTACTACCTCCTGCTGTTACGACTATCCTCTCATATCCTCCTACCTCCTGCTGTTACGACTATCCCCTCATATCCTCCTACCTCCTGCTGTTACGACTATCCCCTCATAACCTCTTACCTCCTGCTGTTACGACTATCCTGATCATATCCTCCTACCTCCTGCTGTTACGACTATCCCCTCATATCCTCCTAACTCCTGCTGTTACGACTATCCCCTCATATCCTCCTACCTCCTGTTACGACTATCCCCTCATATCCTCCTACCTCCTGCTGTTACGACTATCCTCTCATATCGTCCTACCTCCTGCTGTTACGACTATCCTGATCATATCGTCCTACCTCCTGCTGTTACGACTATTCTGATCATATCGTCCTACCTCCTGCTGTTACGACTATGCCCTCATATCCTCCTACCTCCTGCTGTTAAGACTATCCCCTCATATCCTCCTACCTCCTGCTGTTACGACTATCCCCTCATATCCTCCTACCTCCTGCTGTTACGACTATCCTCTCATATTCTCCTACCTCCTGCTGTTACGACTATCCCCTCATATCCTCCTACCTCCTGCTGTTACGACTATCCTCTCATATCCTCCTACCTCCTGCTGTTACGACTATCCCCTCATATCCTCCTACCTCCTGCTGTTACGACTATCCCCTCATATCTTCCTACCTCCTGCTGTTACTACTATCCCCTCATATTCTCCTACCTCCTGCTGTTACGACTATCCTCTCATATCCTCCTACCTCCTGCTGTTACGACTCTCCCCTCATATCCTCCTACCTCCTGTTACGACTATCCTCTCATATCCTCCTACCTCCTGCTGTTACGACTATCCCCTCATATCCTCAAACCTCCTGCTGTTACAACTATCCTCTCATATCCTCCTACCTCCTGCTGTTACGACTATCCCCTCATATCCTCAAACCTCCTGCTGTTACGACTATCTCCTCATATCCTCCTACCTCCTGCTGTTACGACTATCCTGATCATATCCTCCTACCTCCTGCTGTTACGACTATCCCCTCATATCCTCCTAACTCCTGCTTTTACGACTATCCCCTCATATCCTCCTACCTCCTGTTACGAATATCCCCTCATATCCTACTACCTCCTGCTGTTACGACTATCCTCTCATATCCTCCTACCTCCTGCTGTTACGACTATCCCCTCATATCCTCCTACCTCCTGCTGTTACGACTATCCCCTCATAACCTCTTACCTCCTGCTGTTACGACTATCCTGATCATATCCTCCTACCTCCTGCTGTTACGACTATCCCCTCATATCCTCCTAACTCCTGCTGTTACGACTATCCCCTCATATCCTCCTACCTCCTGTTACGACTATCCCCTCATATCCTCCTACCTCCTGCTGTTACGACTATCCTCTCATATCGTCCTACCTCCTGCTGTTACGACTATCCTGATCATATCGTCCTACCTCCTGCTGTTACGACTATTCTGATCATATCCTCCTACCTCCTGCTGTTACGACTATGCCCTAGTAACCTCCTACCTCCTGCTGTTACGACTATCCCCTCATTTCCTCCTACCTCCTGCTGTTACGACTATCCCCTCATATCCTCCTACCTCCTGCTGTTACGACTATCCCCTCATATCCTCCTACCTCCTGCTGTTACGACTATCCCCTCATATCCTCCTACCTCCTGCTGTTACTACTATCCCCTCATATCCTCCTACCTCTTGCTGTTACGACTATCCTCTCATATCCTCCTACCTCCTGCTGTTACGACTATCCCCTCATATTCTCCTACCTCCTGCTGTTACGACTATCCCCTCATATCCTCCTACCTCCTGCTGTTACGACTATCCTGATCATATCCTCCTACCTACTGCTGTTACGACTATCCTCTCATATCCTCCAACCTCCTGTTACGACTATCCCCTCATATCCTCCTTCGTCCTGCTGTTACGACTATCCTGATCATTTCCTCCTACCTCCTGCTGTTACGACTATCCCCTCATATCCTCCCACCTCCTGCTGTTACGACTATCCCCTCATATCCTCCTACCTCCTGCTGTTACGACTATCCTGATCATATCCTCCTACCTCCTGCTGTTACGACTATCCCCTCATATCCTCCTAACTCCTGCTTTTACGACTATCCCCTCATATCCTCCTACCTCCTGTTACGACTATCCCCTCATATCCTCCTACCTCCTGCTGTTACTACTATCCTCTCATATCCTCCTACCTCCTGCTGTTACGACTATCCCCTCATATTCTCCTACCTCCTGCTGTTACGACTATCACCTCATATCATCCTACCTCCTGCTGTTACGACTATCCTGATCATATCCTCCTACCTCCTGCTGTTACGACTATCCTCTCATATCCTCCTACCTCCTGTTACGACTATCCCCTCATATCCTCCTTCGTCCTGCTGTTACGACTATCCTGATCATTTCCTCCTACCTCCTGCAGTTACGACTATCCCCTCATATCCTCCCACCTCCTGCTGTTACGACTATCCCCTCATATCCTCCTACCTCCTGCTGTTACGACTATCCTGATCATATCCTCCTACCTCCTGCTGTTACGACTATCCCCTCATATCCTCCTAACTCCTGCTTTTACGACTATCCCCTCATATCGTCCTACCTCCTGTTACGACTATCCCCTCATATCCTCTTACCTCCTGCTGTTACGACTATCCTCTCATATCCTCCTACCTCCTGCTGTTACGACTATCCTGATCATATCCTCCTACCTCCTGCTGTTACGACTATGCCCTCATAACCTCCTACCTCCTGCTGTTACGACTATCCCCTCATATCCTCCTACCTCCTGTTACGACTATCCCCTCATATCCTCCTTCCTCCTGCTGTTACGACTATCCTGATCATATCCTCCTACCTCCTGCTGTTACGACTATCCCCTCATATCCTCCTACCTCCTGCTGTTACGACTATCCCCTCATATCCTCCTACCTCCTGCTGTTACGACTATCCCCTCATATCCTCCTAACTCCTGCTGCTACGACTATCCCCTCATATCCTCCTACCTCCTGTTACGACTATCCCCTCATATCCTCCTACCTCCTGCTGTTACGACTATCCTCTCATATCCTCCTACCTCCTGCTGTTACGACTATCCTGATCATATCCTTCTACCTCCTGCTGTTACGACTAAGCCCTAGTAACCTCCTACCTCCTGCTGTTACGACTATCCCCTCATATCCTGACTCCTCCTGCTGTTACGACTATCGTCTCATATCCTCCTACCTCCTGCTGTTACGACTATCCTGATCATATCCTCTTACCTCCTGCTGTTACGACTATGCCCTCATAACCTCCTACCTCCTGCTGTTACGACTATCCCCTCATATCCTCCTACCTCCTGCTGTTACGACTATCCCCTCATATCCTCCTACCTCCTGTTACGACTATCCTCTCATATCCTCCTACCTCCTGCTTTTACGACTATCCGCTCATATCCTCCTACCTCCTGCTGTTAAACTATCCTCTCATATCCTCCTACCTCCTGCTGTTACGACTATCCCCTCATATCCTCCTACCTCCTGCTGTTACGACTATCCCCTCATATCCTCCTACCTCCTGCTGTTACGACTATCCTGATCATATCCTCATACCTCCTGCTGTTACTACTATCCCCTCATATCCTCCTACCTCCTCCTGTTACGACTATCCTCTCATATCCTCCTACCTCCTGCTGTTACGACTATCCTGATCATATCCTCTTACCTCCTGCTGTTACAACTATCCCCTCATGTCCTCCTACCTCCTGCTGTTAGGACTATCCTCTCATATCCTCCTACCTCCTGTTACGACTATCCCCTCATATCCTCCTACCTCCTGCTGTTACGACTATGCCCTCATATCCTCCTACCTCCTGCTGTTACGACAATGCCCTCATATCCTCCTACCTCCTGCTGTTACGACTATCCTGATCATATCCTCCTACCTCCTGCTGTTACGACTATCCTCTCATATCCTCCTACCTCCTGTTACGACTATCCCCTCATATCCTCCTTCGTCCTGCTGTTACGACTATCCTGATCATTTCCTCCTACCTCCTGCTGTTACGACTATCCCCTCATATCCTCCCACCTCCTGCTGTTACGACTATCCCCTCATATCCTCCTAACTCCTGCTGTTACGACTATCCTGATCATATCCTCCTACCTCCTGCTGTTACGACTATCCCCTCATATCCTCCTAACTCCTGCTTTTACGACTATCCCCTCATATCCTCCTACCTCCTGTTACGACTATCCCCTCATATCCTCCTACCTCCTGCTGTTACGACTATCCTCTAATATCCTCCTACCTCCTGCTGTTACGACTATCCTGATCATATCCTCCTACCTCCTGCTGTTACGACTATGCCCTCATAACCTCCTACCTCCTGCTGTTACGACTATCCCCTCATATCCTCCTACCTCCTGTTACGACTATCCCCTCATATCCACCTTCCTCCTGCTGTTACGACTATCCTGATCATATCCTCCTACCTCCTGCTGTTACGACTATCCCCTCATATCCTCCTACCTCCTGCTGTTACGAATATCCCCTCATATCCTCCTACCTCCTGCTGTTACGACTATCCCCTCATATCCTCCTACCTCCTGCTGTTACGACTATCCCCTCATATCCTCCTTCGTCCTGCTGTTACGACTATCCTGATCATTTCCTCCTACCTCCTGCAGTTACGACTATCCCCTCATATCCTCCCACCTCCTGCTGTTACGACTATCCCCTCATATCCTCCTACCTCCTGCTGTTACGACTATCCTGATCATATCCTCCTACCTCCTGCTGTTACGACTATCCCCTCATATCCTCCTAACTCCTGCTTTTACGACTATCCCCTCATATCGTCCTACCTCCTGTTACGACTATCCCCTCATATCCTCTTACCTCCTGCTGTTACGACTATCCTCTCATATCCTCCTACCTCCTGCTGTTACGACTATCCTGATCATATCCTCCAACCTCCTGCTGTTACGACTATCCCCTCATATCCTCCTACCTCCTGTTACGACTATCCCCTCATATCCTCCTTCCTCCTGCTGTTACGACTATCCTGATCATATCCTCCTACCTCCTGCTGTTACGACTATCCCCTCATATCCTCCTACCTCCTGCTGTTACGACTATCCCCTCATATCCTCCTACCTCCTGCTGTTACGACTATCCCCTCATATCCTCCTAACTCCTGCTGCTACGACTATCCCCTCATATCCTCCTACCTCCTGTTACGACTATCCCCTCATATCCTCCTACCTCCTGCTGTTACGACTATCCTCTCATATCCTCCTACCTCCTGCTGTTACGACTATCCTGATCATATCCTTCTACCTCCTGCTGTTACGACTAAGCCCTAGTAACCTCCTACCTCCTGCTGTTACGACTATCCCCTCATATTATGACTCCTCCTGCTGTTACGACTATCCTCTCATATCCTCCTACCTCCTGCTGTTACGACTATCCTGATCATATCCTCTTACCTCCTGCTGTTACGACTATGCCCTCATAACCTCCTACCTCCTGCTGTTACGACTATCCCCTCATATCCTCCTACCTCCTGCTGTTACGACTATTCCCTCATATCCTCCTACCTCCTGTTACGACTATCCTCTCATATCCTCCTACCTCCTGCTTTTACGACTATCCGCTCATATCCTCCTACCTCCTGCTGTTAAACTATCCTCTCATATCCTCCTACCTCCTGCTGTTACGACTATCCCCTCATATCCTCCTACCTCCTGCTGTTACGACTATCCCCTCATATCCTCCTACCTCCTGCTGTTACGACAATCCTGATCATATCCTCCTACCTCCTGCTGTTACGACTATCCCCTCATATCCTCCTACCTCCTCCTGTTACGACTATCCTCTCATATCCTCCTACCTCCTGCTGTTACGACTATCCTGATCATATCCTCCTACCTCCTGCTGTTACGACTATCCCCTCATGTCCTCCTACCTCCTGCTGTTAGGACTATCCTCTCATATCCTCCTACCTCCTGTTACGACTATCCCCTCATATCCTCTTACCTCCTGCTGTTACGACTATGCCCTCATATCCTCCTACCTCCTGCTGTTACGACAATGCCCTCATATCCTCCTACCTCCTGCTGTTACGACTATCCTGATCATATCCTCCTACCTCCTGCTGTTACGACTATCCTCTCATATCCTCCTACCTCCTGTTACGACTATCCCCTCATATCCTCCTTCGTCCTGCTGTTACGACTATCCTGATCATTTCCTCCTACCTCCTGCTGTTACGACTATCCCCTCATATCCTCCCACCTCCTGCTGATACGACTATCCCCTCATATCCTCCTAACTCCTGCTGTTACGACTATCCTGATAATATCCTCCTACCTCCTGCTGTTACGACTATCCCCTCATATCCTCCTAACTCCTGCTTTTACGACTATCCCCTCATATCCTCCTACCTCCTGTTACGACTATCCCCTCATATCCTCCTACCTCCTGCTGTTACGACTATCCTCTAATATCCTCCTACCTCCTGCTGTTACGACTATCCTGATCATATCCTCCTACCTCCTGCTGTTACGACTATGCCCTCATAACCTCCTACCTCCTGCTGTTACGACTATCCCCTCATATCCTCCTACCTCCTGTTACGACTATCCCCTCATATCCACCTTCCTCCTGCTGTTACGACTATCCTGATCATATCCTCCTACCTCCTGCTGTTACGACTATCCCCTCATATCCTCCTACCTCCTGCTGTTACGAATATCCCCTCATATCCTCCTACCTCCTGCTGTTACGACTATCCCCTCATATCCTCCTACCTCCTGCTGTTACGACTATCCCCTCATATCCTCCTACCTCCTGCTGTTACGACTATCCCCTCATATCCTCCTACCTCCTGCTGTTACGACTATCCCCTCATATCCTCCTACCTCCTGCTGTTACGACTATCCCCTCATATCCTCCTACCTCCTGCTGTTACGACTATGCCCTCATATCCTCCTACCTCCTGCTGTTACGAATATCCCCTCATATCCTCCTACCTCTTGCTGTTACGACTATCCTCTCATATCCTCCTACCTCCTGCTGTTACGACTATCCCCTCATATTCTCCTACCTCCTGCTGTTACGACAATCCTGATCATATCCTCCTACCTCCTGCTGTTACGACTATCCCCTCATATCCTCCTACCTCCTCCTGTTACGACTATCCTCTCATATCCTCCTACCTCCTGCTGTTACGACTATCCTGATCATATCCTCCTACCTCCTGCTGTTACGACTATCCCCTCATGTCCTCCTACCTCCTGCTGTTAGGACTATCCTCTCATATCCTCCTACCTCCTGTTACGACTATCCCCTCATATCCTCCTACCTCCTGCTGTTACGACTATGCCCTCATATCCTCCTACCTCCTGCTGTTACGACAATGCCCTCATATCCTCCTACCTCCTGCTGTTACGACTATCCTGATCATATCCTCCTACCTCCTGCTGTTACGACTATCCTCTCATATCCTCCTACCTCCTGTTACGACTATCCCCTCATATCCTCCTTCGTCCTGCTGTTACGACTATCCTGATCATTTCCTCCTACCTCCTGCTGTTACGACTATCCCCTCATATCCTCCCACCTCCTGCTGTTACGACTATCCCCTCATATCCTCCTAACTCCTGCTGTTACTACTATCCTGATAATATCCTCCTACCTCCTGCTGTTACGACTATCCTGATCATATCCTCCTACCTCCTGCTGTTACGACTATCCCCTCATGTCCTCCTACCTCCTGCTGTTAGGACTATCCTCTCATATCCTCCTACCTCCTGTTACGACTATCCCCTCATATCCTCCTACCTCCTGCTGTTACGACTATGCCCTCATATCCTCCTACCTCCTGCTGTTACGACAATGCCCTCATATCCTCCTACCTCCTGCTGTTACGACTATCCTGATCATATCCTCCTACCTCCTGCTGTTACGACTATCCTCTCATATCCTCCTACCTCCTGTTACGACTATCCCCTCATATCCTCCTTCGTCCTGCTGTTACGACTATCCTGATCATTTCCTCCTACCTCCTGCTGTTACGACTATCCCCTCATATCCTCCCACCTCCTGCTGTTACGACTATCCCCTCATATCCTCCTAACTCCTGCTGTTACGACTATCCTGATAATATCCTCCTACCTCCTGCTGTTACGACTATCCCCTCATATCCTCCTAACTCCTGCTTTTACGACTATCCCCTCATATCCTCCTACCTCCTGTTACGACTATCCCCTCATATCCTCCTACCTCCTGCTGTTACGACTATCCTCTAATATCCTCCTACCTCCTGCTGTTACGACTATCCTGATCATATCCTCCTACCTCCTGCTGTTACGACTATGCCCTCATAACCTCCTACCTCCTGCTGTTACGACTATCCCCTCATATCCTCCTACCTCCTGTTACGACTATCCCCTCATATCCACCTTCCTCCTGCTGTTACGACTATCCTGATCATATCCTCCTACCTCCTGCTGTTACGACTATCCCCTCATATCCTCCTACCTCCTGCTGTTACGAATATCCCCTCATATCCTCCTACCTCCTGCTGTTACGACTATCCCCTCATATCCTCCTACCTCCTGCTGTTACGACTATCCCCTCATATCCTCCTACCTCCTGCTGTTACGACTATCCCCTCATATCCTCCTACCTCCTGCTGTTACGACTATCCCCTCATATCCTCCTACCTCCTGCTGTTACGACTATCCCCTCATATCCTCCTACCTCCTGCTGTTACGACTATGCTGATCATATCCTCCTACCTCCTGCTGTTACGAATATCCCCTCATATCCTCCTACCTCTTGCTGTTACGACTATCCTCTCATATCCTCCTACCTCCTGCTGTTATGACTATCCCCTCATATTCTCCTACCTCCTGCTGTTACGACTATCACCTCATATCATCCTACCTCCTGCTGTTACGACTATCCTGATCATATCCTCCTACCTCCTGCTGTTACGACTATCCTCTCATATCCTCCTACCTCCTGTTACGACTATCCCCTCATATCCTCCTTCGTCCTGCTGTTACGACTATCCTGATCATTTCCTCCTACCTCCTGCTGTTACGACTATCCCCTCATATCCTCCCACCTCCTGCTGTTACGACTATCCCCTCATATCGTCCTACCTCCTGCTGTTACGACGAATCCTGATCATATCCTCCTACCTCCTGCTGTTACGACTATCCCCTCATATCCTCCTAACTCCTGCTTTTACGACTATCCCCTCATATCGTCCTACCTCCTGTTACGACTATCCCCTCATATCCTCCTACCTCCTGCTGTTACGACTATCCTCTCATATCCTCCTACCTCCTGTTGTTACGACTATCCTGATCATATCCTCCTACCTATTGCTGTTACGACTATGCCTTCATAACCTCCTACCTCCTGCTGTTACGACTATCCCCTCATATCCTTCTACCTCCTGTTACGACTATCCCCTCATATCCTCCTTCCTCCTGCTGTTACGACTATCCTGATCATATCCTTCTACCTCCTGCTGTTACGACTATCCCCTCATATCCTCCTACCTCCTCCTGTTACGACTATCCCCTCATATCCTCCTACCTCCTGCTGTTACGACTATGCCCTCATTTCCTCCTACCTCCTGCTGTTACGACTATCCTCTCATATCCTCCTACCTCCTGCTGTTACGACTATCCCCTCATATCCTCCTACCTCCTGCTGTTACGACTATGCCCTCATATCCTCCTACCTCCTGCTGTTACGACTATCCTGATCATATCCTCCTACCTCCTGCTGTTACGACTATCCCCTCATATCCTCCTAACTCCTGCTGTTACGACTATCCCCTCATATCCACCTACCTCCTGTTATGACTATCCCCTCATATCCTCCTACCTCCTGCTGTTACGACTATCCTCTCATATCGTCCTACCTCCTGCTGTTACGACTATCCTGATCATATCTTCCTACCTCCTGCTGTTACGACTATCCTGATCATATCCTCCTACCTCCTGCTGTTACGACTATGCCCTAGTAACCTCCTACCTCCTGCTGTTACGACTATCCCCTCATTTCCTCCTACCTCCTGCTGTTACGACTATCCCCTCATATCCTCCTACCTCCTGCTGTTACGACTATCCCCTCATATCCTCCTACCTCCTGCTGTTACGACTATCCCCTCATATCCTCCTACCTCCTGCTGTTACTACTATCCCCTCATATCCTCCTACCTCTTGCTGTTACGACTATCCTCTCATATCCTCCTACCTCCTGCTGTTACGACTATCCCCTCATATTCTCCTACCTCCTGCTGTTACGACTATCCCCTCATATCCTCCTACCTCCTGCTGTTACGACTATCCTGATCATATCCTCCTACCTCCTGCTGTTACGACTATCCTCTCATATCCTCCAACCTCCTGTTACGACTATCCCCTCATATCCTCCTTTGTCCTGCTGTTACGACTATCCTGATCATTTCCTCCTACCTCCTGCTGTTACGACTATCCCCTCATATCCTCCCACCTCCTGCTGTTACGACTATCCCCTCATATCCTCCTACCTCCTGCTGTTACGACTATCCTGATCATATCCTCCTACCTCCTGCTGTTACGACTATCCCCTCATATCCTCCTAACTCCTGCTTTTACGACTATCCCCTCATATCCTCCTACCTCCTGTTACGACTATCCCCTCATATCCTCCTACCTCCTGCTGTTACGACTATCCTCTCATATCCTCCTACCTCCTGCTGTTACGACTATCCTGATCATATCCTCCTACCTCCTGCTGTTACGACTATGCCCTCATAACCTCCTACCTCTTGCTGTTACGACTATCCCCTCATATCCTCCTACCTCCTGTTACGACTATCCCCTCATATCCTCCTTCCTCCTGCTGTTACGACTATCCTGATCATATCCTCCTACCTCCTGCTGTTACGACTATCCCCTAATATCCTCCTACCTCCTGCTGTTACGACTATCCCCTCATATCCTCCTACCTCCTGCTGTTACGACTATCCCCTCATATCCTCCTACCTCCTGCTGTTACGACTATCCCCTCATATCCTCCTACCTCCTGCTGTTACGACTATCCCCTCATATCCTCCTACCTCCTGCTGTTACGACTATCCCCTCATATCCTCCTACCTCCTGCTGTTACGACTATCCCCTCATATCCTCCTACCTCTTGCTGTTACGACTATCCTCTCATATCCTCCTACCTCCTGCTGTTACGACTATCCTGATCATATCCTCCTACCTCCTGCTGTTACGACTATCCCCTCATGTCCTCCTACCTCCTGCTGTTAGGACTATCCTCTCATATCCTCCTACCTCCTGTTACGACTATCCCCTCATATCCTCCTACCTCCTGCTGTTACGACTATGCCCTCATATCCTCCTACCTCCTGCTGTTACGACAATGCCCTCATATCCTCCTACCTCCTGCTGTTACGACTATCCTGATCATATCCTCCTACCTCCTGCTGTTACGACTATCCTCTCATATCCTCCTACCTCCTGTTACGACTATCCCCTCATATCCTCCTTCGTCCTGCTGTTACGACTATCCTGATCATTTCCTCCTACCTCCTGCTGTTACGACTATCCCCTCATATCCTCCCACCTCCTGCTGTTACGACTATCCCCTCATATCCTCCTAACTCCTGCTGTTACTACTATCCTGATAATATCCTCCTACCTCCTGCTGTTACGACTATCCTGATCATATCCTCCTACCTCCTGCTGTTACGACTATCCCCTCATGTCCTCCTACCTCCTGCTGTTAGGACTATCCTCTCATATCCTCCTACCTCCTGTTACGACTATCCCCTCATATCCTCCTACCTCCTGCTGTTACGACTATGCCCTCATATCCTCCTACCTCCTGCTGTTACGACAATGCCCTCATATCCTCCTACCTCCTGCTGTTACGACTATCCTGATCATATCCTCCTACCTCCTGCTGTTACGACTATCCTCTCATATCCTCCTACCTCCTGTTACGACTATCCCCTCATATCCTCCTTCGTCCTGCTGTTACGACTATCCTGATCATTTCCTCCTACCTCCTGCTGTTACGACTATCCCCTCATATCCTCCCACCTCCTGCTGTTACGACTATCCCCTCATATCCTCCTAACTCCTGCTGTTACGACTATCCTGATAATATCCTCCTACCTCCTGCTGTTACGACTATCCCCTCATATCCTCCTAACTCCTGCTTTTACGACTATCCCCTCATATCCTCCTACCTCCTGTTACGACTATCCCCTCATATCCTCCTACCTCCTGCTGTTACGACTATCCTCTAATATCCTCCTACCTCCTGCTGTTACGACTATCCTGATCATATCCTCCTACCTCCTGCTGTTACGACTATGCCCTCATAACCTCCTACCTCCTGCTGTTACGACTATCCCCTCATATCCTCCTACCTCCTGTTACGACTATCCCCTCATATCCACCTTCCTCCTGCTGTTACGACTATCCTGATCATATCCTCCTACCTCCTGCTGTTACGACTATCCCCTCATATCCTCCTACCTCCTGCTGTTACGAATATCCCCTCATATCCTCCTACCTCCTGCTGTTACGACTATCCCCTCATATCCTCCTACCTCCTGCTGTTACGACTATCCCCTCATATCCTCCTACCTCCTGCTGTTACGACTATCCCCTCATATCCTCCTACCTCCTGCTGTTACGACTATCCCCTCATATCCTCCTACCTCCTGCTGTTACGACTATCCCCTCATATCCTCCTACCTCCTGCTGTTACGACTATGCTGATCATATCCTCCTACCTCCTGCTGTTACGAATATCCCCTCATATCCTCCTACCTCTTGCTGTTACGACTATCCTCTCATATCCTCCTACCTCCTGCTGTTATGACTATCCCCTCATATTCTCCTACCTCCTGCTGTTACGACTATCACCTCATATCATCCTACCTCCTGCTGTTACGACTATCCTGATCATATCCTCCTACCTCCTGCTGTTACGACTATCCTCTCATATCCTCCTACCTCCTGTTACGACTATCCCCTCATATCCTCCTTCGTCCTGCTGTTACGACTATCCTGATCATTTCCTCCTACCTCCTGCTGTTACGACTATCCCCTCATATCCTCCCACCTCCTGCTGTTACGACTATCCCCTCATATCGTCCTACCTCCTGCTGTTACGACGAATCCTGATCATATCCTCCTACCTCCTGCTGTTACGACTATCCCCTCATATCCTCCTAACTCCTGCTTTTACGACTATCCCCTCATATCGTCCTACCTCCTGTTACGACTATCCCCTCATATCCTCCTACCTCCTGCTGTTACGACTATCCTCTCATATCCTCCTACCTCCTGTTGTTACGACTATCCTGATCATATCCTCCTACCTATTGCTGTTACGACTATGCCTTCATAACCTCCTACCTCCTGCTGTTACGACTATCCCCTCATATCCTTCTACCTCCTGTTACGACTATCCCCTCATATCCTCCTTCCTCCTGCTGTTACGACTATCCTGATCATATCCTTCTACCTCCTGCTGTTACGACTATCCCCTCATATCCTCCTACCTCCTCCTGTTACGACTATCCCCTCATATCCTCCTACCTCCTGCTGTTACGACTATGCCCTCATTTCCTCCTACCTCCTGCTGTTACGACTATCCTCTCATATCCTCCTACCTCCTGCTGTTACGACTATCCCCTCATATCCTCCTACCTCCTGCTGTTACGACTATGCCCTCATATCCTCCTACCTCCTGCTGTTACGACTATCCTGATCATATCCTCCTACCTCCTGCTGTTACGACTATCCCCTCATATCCTCCTAACTCCTGCTGTTACGACTATCCCCTCATATCCACCTACCTCCTGTTATGACTATCCCCTCATATCCTCCTACCTCCTGCTGTTACGACTATCCTCTCATATCGTCCTACCTCCTGCTGTTACGACTATCCTGATCATATCTTCCTACCTCCTGCTGTTACGACTATCCTGATCATATCCTCCTACCTCCTGCTGTTACGACTATGCCCTAGTAACCTCCTACCTCCTGCTGTTACGACTATCCCCTCATTTCCTCCTACCTCCTGCTGTTACGACTATCCCCTCATATCCTCCTACCTCCTGCTGTTACGACTATCCCCTCATATCCTCCTACCTCCTGCTGTTACGACTATCCCCTCATATCCTCCTACCTCCTGCTGTTACTACTATCCCCTCATATCCTCCTACCTCTTGCTGTTACGACTATCCTCTCATATCCTCCTACCTCCTGCTGTTACGACTATCCCCTCATATTCTCCTACCTCCTGCTGTTACGACTATCCCCTCATATCCTCCTACCTCCTGCTGTTACGACTATCCTGATCATATCCTCCTACCTCCTGCTGTTACGACTATCCTCTCATATCCTCCAACCTCCTGTTACGACTATCCCCTCATATCCTCCTTTGTCCTGCTGTTACGACTATCCTGATCATTTCCTCCTACCTCCTGCTGTTACGACTATCCCCTCATATCCTCCCACCTCCTGCTGTTACGACTATCCCCTCATATCCTCCTACCTCCTGCTGTTACGACTATCCTGATCATATCCTCCTACCTCCTGCTGTTACGACTATCCCCTCATATCCTCCTAACTCCTGCTTTTACGACTATCCCCTCATATCCTCCTACCTCCTGTTACGACTATCCCCTCATATCCTCCTACCTCCTGCTGTTACGACTATCCTCTCATATCCTCCTACCTCCTGCTGTTACGACTATCCTGATCATATCCTCCTACCTCCTGCTGTTACGACTATGCCCTCATAACCTCCTACCTCTTGCTGTTACGACTATCCCCTCATATCCTCCTACCTCCTGTTACGACTATCCCCTCATATCCTCCTTCCTCCTGCTGTTACGACTATCCTGATCATATCCTCCTACCTCCTGCTGTTACGACTATCCCCTAATATCCTCCTACCTCCTGCTGTTACGACTATCCCCTCATATCCTCCTACCTCCTGCTGTTACGACTATCCCCTCATATCCTCCTACCTCCTGCTGTTACGACTATCCCCTCATATCCTCCTACCTCCTGCTGTTACGACTATCCCCTCATATCCTCCTACCTCCTGCTGTTACGACTATCCCCTCATATCCTCCTACCTCCTGCTGTTACGACTATCCCCTCATATCCTCCTACCTCTTGCTGTTACGACTATCCTCTCATATCCTCCTACCTCCTGCTGTTACGACTATCCCCTCATATTCTCCTACCTCCTGCTGTTACGACTATCCCCTCATATCATCCTACCTCCTGCTGTTACGACTATCCTGATCATATCCTCCTACCTCCTGCTGTTACATCTATCCTCTCATATCCTCCTACCTCCTTTCACGACTATCCCCTCATATCCTCCTTCGTCCTGCTGTTACGACTATCCTGATCATTTCCTCCTACCTCCTGCTGTTACGACTATCCCCTCATATCCTCCCACCTCCTGCTGTTACGACTATCCCCTCATATCCTCATACCTCCTGCTGTTACGACTATCCTGATCATATCCTCCTACCTCCTGCTGTTACGACTATCCCCTCATATCCTCCTAACTCCTGCTTTTACGACTATCCCCTCATATCGTCCTACCTCCTGTTACGACTATCCCCTCATATCCTCCCACCTCCTGCTGTTACGACTATCCTCTCATATCCTCCTACCTCCTGCTGTTACGACTATCCTGATAATATCCTCCTACCTCCTGCTGTTACGACTATGCCCTCATAACCTCCTACCTCCTGCTGTTACGACTATCCCCTCATATCCTCCTACCTCCTGTTACGACTATCCCCTCATATCCTCCTTCCTCCTGCTGTTACGACTATCCTGATCATATCCTCCTACCTCCTGCTGTTACGACTATCCCCTCATATCCTCCTACCTCCTGCTGTTACGACTATGCCCTCATATGCTCCTACCTCCTGCTGTTACGACTATCCTCTCATATCCTCCTACCTCCTGCTGTTACGACTATCCCCTCATATCCTCCTACCTCCTGCTGTTACGACTATGCCTTCATATCCTCCTACCTCCTGGTGTTACGACTATGCCCTCATATCCTCCTACCTCCTGCTGTTAAGACTATCCCCTCATATCCTCCTACCTCCTGCTGTTACGACTATCCCCTCATATCCTCCTACCTCCTGCTGTTACGACTATCCTCTCATATTCTCCTACCTCCTGCTGTTACGACTATCCCCTCATATCCTCCTACCTCCTGCTATTACGACTATCCTCTCATATCCTCCTACCTCCTGCTGTTACGACTATCCCCTCATATCCTCCTACCTCCTGCTGTTACGACTATCCCCTCATATCTTCCTACCTCCTGCTGTTACTACTATCCCCTCATATTCTCCTACCTCCTGCTGTTACGACTATCCTCTCATATCCTCCTACCTCCTGCTGTTACGACTCTCCCCTCATATCCTCCTACCTCCTGTTACGACTATCCTCTCATATCCTCCTACCTCCTGCTGTTACGACTATCCCCTCATATCCTCAAACCTCCTGCTGTTACGACTATCCTCTCATATCCTCCTACGTCCTGCTGTTACGACTATCCTCTCATATCCTCCTACCTCCTGCTGTTACGACTATCACCTCATATCCTCCTACCTCCTGCTGTTACGACTATCCTGATCATATCCTCCTACCTCCTGCTGTTACGACAATCCCCTCATATCCTCCTAACTCCTGCTTTTACGACTATGCCTTCATATCCTCCTACCTCCTGCTGTTACGACTATGCCCTCATATCCTCCTACCTCCTGCTGTTACGACTATCCTCTCATATCCTCCTACCTCCTGCTGTTACGACTATCCTGATCATATCCTCCTACCTCCTGCTGTTACGACTATGCCCTCATAACCTCCTACCTCCTGCTGTTACGACTATCCCCTCATATCCTCCTACCTCCTGTTACGACTATCCCCTCATATCCTCCTTCCTCCTGCTGTTACGACTATCCTGATCATATCCTCCTACCTCCTGCTGTTACGACTATCCCCTCATATCCTCCTACCTCCTGCTGTTACGACTATCCCCTCATATCCTCCTACCTCCTGCTGTTACGACTATCCTGATCATATCCTCCTACCTCCTGCTGTTACGACTATCCCCTCATATCCTCCTAACTCCTGCTGTTACGACTATCCCCTCATATCCTCCTACCTCCTGTTACGACTATCCCCTCATATCCTCCTACCTCCTGCTGTTACGACTATCCTCTCATATCGTCCTACCTCCTGCTGTTACGACTATACTGATCATATCGTCCTACCTCCTGCTGTTACGACTATCCTGATCATATCCTCCTACCTCCTGCTGTTACGACTATGCCCTAGTAACCTCCTACCTCCTGCTGTTACGACTATCCCCTCATTTCCTCCTACCTCCTGCTGTTACGACTATCCCCTCATATCCTCCTACCTCCTGCTGTTACGACTATCCCCTCATATCCTCCTACCTCCTGCTGTTACGACTATCCCCTCATATCCTCCTACCTCCTGCTGTTACTACTATCCCCTCATATCCTCCTACCTCTTGCTGTTACGACTATCCTCTCATATCCTCCTACCTCCTGCTGTTACGACTATCCCCTCATATTCTCCTACCTCCTGCTGTTACGACTATCCTGATCATATCCTCCTACCTCCTGCTGTTACGACTATCCTCTCATATCCTCCAACCTCCTGTTACGACTATCCCCTCATATCCTCCTTCGTCCTGCTGTTACGACTATCCTGATCATTTCCTCCTACCTCCTGCTGTTACGACTATCCCCTCATATCCTCCCACCTCCTGCTGTTACGACTATCCCCTCATATCCTCCTACCTCCTGCTGTTACGACTATCCTGATCATATCCTCCTACCTCCTGCTGTTATGACTATCCCCTCATATCCTCCTAACTCCTGCTTTTACGACTATCCCATCATATCCTCCTACCTCCTGTTACGACTATCCCCTCATATCCTCCTACCTCCTGCTGTTACGACTATCCTCTCATATCCTCCTACCTCCTGCTGTTACGACTATCCTGATCATATCCTCCTACCTCCTGCTGTTACGACTATGCCCTCATAACCTCCTACCTCTTGCTGTTACGACTATCCCCTCATATCCTCCTACCTCCTGTTACGACTATCCCCTCATATCCTCCTTCCTCCTCCTGTTACGACTATCCTGATCATATCCTCCTACCTCCTGCTGTTACGACTATCCCCTCATATCCTCCTACCTCCTGCTGTTACGAATATCCCCTCATATCCTCCTACCTCCTGCTGTTACGACTATCCCCTCATATCCTCCTACCTCCTGCTGTTACGACTATCCCCTCATATCCTCCTACCTCCTGCTGTTACGACTATCCCCTCATATCCTCCTACCTCCTGCTGTTACGACTATCCCCTCATATCCTCCTACCTCCTGCTGTTACGACTATCCCCTCATATCCTCCTACCTCCTGCTGTTACGACTATGCTGATCATATCCTCCTACCTCCTGCTGTTACGAATATCCCCTCATATCCTCCTACCTCTTGCTGTTACGACTATCCTCTCATATCCTCCTACCTCCTGCTGTTACGACTATCCCCTCATATTCTCCTACCTCCTGCTGTTACGACTATCACCTCATATCATCCTACCTCCTGCTGTTACGACTATCCTGATCATATCCTCCTACCTCCTGCTGTTACGACTATCCTCTCATATCCTCCTACCTCCTGTTACGACTATCCCCTCATATCCTCCTTCGTCCTGCTGTTACGACTATCCTGATCATTTCCTCCTACCTCCTGCTGTTACGACTATCCCCTCATATCCTCCCACCTCCTGCTGTTACGACTATCCCCTCATATCGTCCTACCTCCTGCTGTTACGACGAATCCTGATCATATCCTCCTACCTCCTGCTGTTACGACTATCCCCTCATATCCTCCTAACTCCTGCTTTTACGACTATCCCCTCATATCGTCCTACCTCCTGTTACGACTATCCCCTCATATCCTCCTACCTCCTGCTGTTACGACTATCCTCTCATATCCTCCTACCTCCTGTTGTTACGACTATCCTGATCATATCCTCCTACCTATTGCTGTTACGACTATGCCTTCATAACCTCCTACCTCCTGCTGTTACGACTATCCCCTCATATCCTTCTACCTCCTGTTACGACTATCCCCTCATATCCTCCTTCCTCCTGCTGTTACGACTATCCTGATCATATCCTTCTACCTCCCGCTGTTACGACTATCCCCTCATATCCTCCTACCTCCTCCTGTTACGACTATCCCCTCATATCCTCCTACCTCCTGCTGTTACGACTATGCCCTCATTTCCTCCTACCTCCTGCTGTTACGACTATCCTCTCATATCCTCCTACCTCCTGCTGTTACGACTATCCCCTCATATCCTCCTACCTCCTGCTGTTACGACTATGCCCTCATATCCTCCTACCACCTGCTGTTACGACTATCCTGATCATATCCTCCTACCTCCTGCTGTTACGACTATCCCCTCATATCCTCCTAACTCCTGCTGTTACGACTATCCCCTCATATCCACCTACCTCCTGTTATGACTATCCCCTCATATCCTCCTACCTCCTGCTGTTACGACTATCCTCTCATATCGTCCTACCTCCTGCTGTTACGACTATCCTGATCATATCTTCCTACCTCCTGCTGTTACGACTATCCTGATCATATCCTCCTACCTCCTGCTGTTACGACTATGCCCTAGTAACCTCCTACCTCCTGCTGTTACGACTATCCCCTCATTTCCTCCTACCTCCTGCTGTTACGACTATCCCCTCATATCCTCCTACCTCCTGCTGTTACGACTATCCCCTCATATCCTCCTACCTCCTGCTGTTACGACTATCCCCTCATATCCTCCTACCTCCTGCTGTTACTACTATCCCCTCATATCCTCCTACCTCTTGCTGTTACGACTATCCTCTCATATCCTCCTACCTCCTGCTGTTACGACTATCCCCTCATATTCTCCTACCTCCTGCTGTTACGACTATCCCCTCATATCCTCCTACCTCCTGCTGTTACGACTATCCTGATCATATCCTCCTACCTCCTGCTGTTACGACTATCCTCTCATATCCTCCAACCTCCTGTTACGACTATCCCCTCATATCCTCCTTTGTCCTGCTGTTACGACTATCCTGATCATTTCCTCCTACCTCCTGCTGTTACGACTATCCCCTCATATCCTCCCACCTCCTGCTGTTACGACTATCCCCTCATATCCTCCTACCTCCTGCTGTTACGACTATCCTGATCATATCCTCCTACCTCCTGCTGTTACGACTATCCCCTCATATCCTCCTAACTCCTGCTTTTACGACTATCCCCTCATATCCTCCTACCTCCTGTTACGACTATCCCCTCATATCCTCCTACCTCCTGCTGTTACGACTATCCTCTCATATCCTCCTACCTCCTGCTGTTACGACTATCCTGATCATATCCTCCTACCTCCTGCTGTTACGACTATGCCCTCATAACCTCCTACCTCTTGCTGTTACGACTATCCCCTCATATCCTCCTACCTCCTGTTACGACTATCCCCTCATATCCTCCTTCCTCCTGCTGTTACGACTATCCTGATCATATCCTCCTACCTCCTGCTGTTACGACTATCCCCTAATATCCTCCTACCTCCTGCTGTTACGACTATCCCCTCATATCCTCCTACCTCCTGCTGTTACGACTATCCCCTCATATCCTCCTACCTCCTGCTGTTACGACTATCCCCTCATATCCTCCTACCTCCTGCTGTTACGACTATCCCCTCATATCCTCCTACCTCCTGCTGTTACGACTATCCCCTCATATCCTCCTACCTCCTGCTGTTACGACTATCCCCTCATATCCTCCTACCTCTTGCTGTTACGACTATCCTCTCATATCCTCCTACCTCCTGCTGTTACGACTATCCCCTCATATTCTCCTACCTCCTGCTGTTACGACTATCCCCTCATATCATCCTACCTCCTGCTGTTACGACTATCCTGATCATATCCTCCTACCTCCTGCTGTTACATCTATCCTCTCATATCCTCCTACCTCCTGTCACGACTATCCCCTCATATCCTCCTTCGTCCTGCTGTTACGACTATCCTGATCATTTCCTCCTACCTCCTGCTGTTACGACTATCCCCTCATATCCTCCCACCTCCTGCTGTTACGACTATCCCCTCATATCCTCATACCTCCTGCTGTTACGACTATCCTGATCATATCCTCCTACCTCCTGCTGTTACGACTATCCCCTCATATCCTCCTAACTCCTGCTTTTACGACTATCCCCTCATATCGTCCTACCTCCTGTTACGACTATCCCCTCATATCCTCCCACCTCCTGCTGTTACGACTATCCTCTCATATCCTCCTACCTCCTGCTGTTACGACTATCCTGATAATATCCTCCTACCTCCTGCTGTTACGACTATGCCCTCATAACCTCCTACCTCCTGCTGTTACGACTATCCCCTCATATCCTCCTACCTCCTGTTACGACTATCCCCTCATATCCTCCTTCCTCCTGCTGTTACGACTATCCTGATCATATCCTCCTACCTCCTGCTGTTACGACTATCCCCTCATATCTTCCTACCTCCTGCTGTTACGACTATGCCCTCATATGCTCCTACCTCCTGCTGTTACGACTATCCTCTCATATCCTCCTACCTCCTGCTGTTACGACTATCCCCTCATATCCTCCTACCTCCTGCTGTTACGACTATGCCTTCATATCCTCCTACCTCCTGGTGTTACGACTATGCCCTCATATCCTCCTACCTCCTGCTGTTAAGACTATCCCCTCATATCCTCCTACCTCCTGCTGTTACGACTATCCCCTCATATCCTCCTACCTCCTGCTGTTACGACTATCCTCTCATATTCTCCTACCTCCTGCTGTTACGACTATCCCCTCATATCCTCCTACCTCCTGCTATTACGACTATCCTCTCATATCCTCCTACCTCCTGCTGTTACGACTATCCCCTCATATCCTCCTACCTCCTGCTGTTACGACTATCCCCTCATATCTTCCTACCTCCTGCTGTTACTACTATCCCCTCATATTCTCCTACCTCCTGCTGTTACGACTATCCTCTCATATCCTCCTACCTCCTGCTGTTACGACTCTCCCCTCATATCCTCCTACCTCCTGTTACGACTATCCTCTCATATCCTCCTACCTCCTGCTGTTACGACTATCCCCTCATATCCTCAAACCTCCTGCTGTTACGACTATCCTCTCATATCCTCCTACGTCCTGCTGTTACGACTATCCTCTCATATCCTCTTACCTCCTGCTGTTACGACTATCACCTCATATCCTCCTACCTCCTGCTGTTACGACTATCCTGATCATATCCTCCTACCTCCTGCTGTTACGACTATCCCCTCATATCCTCCTAACTCCTGCTTTTACGACTATGCCTTCATATCCTCCTACCTCCTGCTGTTACGACTATGCCCTCATATCCTCCTACCTCCTGCTGTTACGACTATCCTCTCATATCCTCCTACCTCCTGCTGTTACGACTATCCTGATCATATCCTCCTACCTCCTGCTGTTACGACTATGCCCTCATAACCTCCTACCTCCTGCTGTTACGACTATCCCCTCATATCCTCCTACCTCCTGTTACGACTATCCCCTCATATCCTCCTTCCTCCTGCTGTTACGACTATCCTGATCATATCCTCCTACCTCCTGCTGTTACGACTATCCCCTCATATCCTCCTACCTCCTGCTGTTACGACTATCCCCTCATATCCTCCTACCTCCTGCTGTTACGACTATCCTGATCATATCCTCCTACCTCCTGCTGTTACGACTATCCCCTCATATCCTCCTAACTCCTGCTGTTACGACTATCCCCTCATATCCTCCTACCTCCTGTTACGACTATCCCCTCATATCCTCCTACCTCCTGCTGTTACGACTATCCTCTCATATCGTCCTACCTCCTGCTGTTACGACTATCCTGATCATATCGTCCTACCTCCTGCTGTTACGACTATCCTGATCATATCCTCCTACCTCCTGCTGTTACGACTATGCCCTAGTAACCTCCTACCTCCTGCTGTTACGACTATCCCCTCATTTCCTCCTACCTCCTGCTGTTACGACTATCCCCTCATATCCTCCTACCTCCTGCTGTTACGACTATCCCCTCATATCCTCCTACCTCCTGCTGTTACGACTATCCCCTCATATCCTCCTACCTCCTGCTGTTACTACTATCCCCTCATATCCTCCTACCTCTTGCTGTTACGACTATCCTCTCATATCCTCCTACCTCCTGCTGTTACGACTATCCCCTCATATTCTCCTACCTCCTGCTGTTACGACTATCCTGATCATATCCTCCTACCTCCTGCTGTTACGACTATCCTCTCATATCCTCCAACCTCCTGTTACGACTATCCCCTCATATCCTCCTTCGTCCTGCTGTTACGACTATCCTGATCATTTCCTCCTACCTCCTGCTGTTACGACTATCCCCTCATATCCTCCCACCTCCTGCTGTTACGACTATCCCCTCATATCCTCCTACCTCCTGCTGTTACGACTATCCTGATCATATCCTCCTACCTCCTGCTGTTATGACTATCCCCTCATATCCTCCTAACTCCTGCTTTTACGACTATCCCATCATATCCTCCTACCTCCTGTTACGACTATCCCCTCATATCCTCCTACCTCCTGCTGTTACGACTATCCTCTCATATCCTCCTACCTCCTGCTGTTACGACTATCCCTCATATCCTCCTACCTCCTGCTGTTACGACTATCCCCTCATATCCTCCTACCTCCTGCTGTTACGACTATCCCCTCATATCCTCCTACCTCCTGCTGTTACGACTATCCCACGACTATCCTCTCATATCCTCCTACCTCCTGCTGTTACGACTATCCCCTCATATCCTCCTACCTCTTGCTGTTACGACTATCCTCTCATATCCTCCTACCTCCTGCTGTTACGACTATCCCCTCATATTCTCCTACCTCCTGCTGTTACGACTATCCCCTCATATCATCCTACCTCCTGCTGTTACGACTATCCTTATCATATCCTCCTACCTCCTGCTGTTACAACTATCCTCTCATATCCTCCTACCTCCTGTTACGACTATCCCCTCATATCCTCCTTCGTCCTGCTGTTACGACTATCCTGATCATTTCCTCCTACCTCCTGCTGTTACGACTATCCCCTCATATCCTCCCACCTCCTGCTGTTACGACTATCCCCTCATATCCTCCTACCTCCTGCTGTTACGACTATCCTGATCATATCCTCCTACCTCCTGCTGTTACGACTATCCCCTCATATCCTCCTAACTCCTGCTTTTACGACTATCCCCTCATATCGTCCTACCTCCTGTTACGACTATCCCCTCATATCCTCCCACCTCCTGCTGTTACGACTATCCTCTCATATCCTCCTACCTCCTGCTGTTACGACTATCCTGATCATATCCTCCTACCTCCTGCTGTTACGACTATGCCCTCATAACCTCCTACCTCCTGCTGTTACGACTATCCCCTCATATCCTCCTACCTCCTGTTACGACTATCCCCTCATATCCTCCTTCCTCCTGCTGTTACGACTATCCTGATCATATCCTCCTACCTCCTGCTGTTACGACTATCCCCTCATATCCTCCTACCTCCTGCTGTTACGAGTATCCCCTCATATCCTCCTACCTCCTGCTGTTACGACTATCCCCTCATATCCTCCTAACTCCTGCTGCTACGACTATCCCCTCATATCCTCCTACCTCCTGTTACGACTATCCCCTCATATCCTCCTACCTCCTGCTGTTACGACTATCCTCTCATATCCTCCTACCTCCTGCTGTTACGACTATCCTGATCATATCCTTCTACCTCCTGCTGTTACGACTAAGCCCTAGTAACCTCCTACCTCCTGCTGTTACGACTATCCCCTCATATCCTGACTCCTCCTGCTGTTACGACTATCCTCTCATATCCTCCTACCTCCTGCTGTTACGACTATCCTGATCATATCCTCTTACCTCCTGCTGTTACGACTATGCCCTCATAACCTCCTAACTCCTGCTTTTACGACTATCCCCTCATAACCTCCTACCTCCTGCTGTTACGACTATCCCCTCATATCCTCCTACCTCCTGTTACGACTATCCCCTCATATCCTCCTTCCTCCTGCTGTTACGACTATCCTGATCATATCCTCCTACCTCCTGCTGTTACGACTATCCCCTCATATCCTCCTACCTCCTGCTGTTACGACTATGCCCTCATATGCTCCTACCTCCTGCTGTTACGACTATCCTCTCATATCCTCCTACCTCCTGCTGTTACGACTATCCCCTCATATCCTCCTACCTCCTGCTGTTACGACTATCCCCTCATATCCTCCTACCTCCTGCTGTTACGACTATCCTGTCATATTCTCCTACCTCCTGCTGTTACGACTATCCCCTCATATCCTCCTACCTCCTGCTGTTACGACTATCCTCTCATATCCTCCTACCTCCTGCTGTTACGACTATCCCCTCATATCCTCCTACCTCCTGCTGTTACGACTATCCCCTCATATCTTCCTACCTCCTGCTGTTACTACTATCCCCTCATATTCTCCTACCTCCTGCTGTTACGACTATCCTCTCATATCCTCCTACCTCCTGCTGTTACGACTCTCCCCTAATATCCTCCTACCTCCTGTTACGACTATCCTCTCATATCCTCCTACCTCCTGCTGTTACGACTATCCCCTCATATCCTCAAACCTCCTGCTGTTTCGACTATCCTCTCATATCCTCCTACGTCCTGCTGTTACGACTATCCTCTCATATCCTCCTACCTCCTGCTGTTACGACTATCACCTCATATCCTCCTACCTCCTGCTGTTACGACTATCCTGATCATATCCTCCTACCTCCTGCTGTTACGACTATCCCCTCATATCCTCCTAACTCCTGCTTTTACGACTATGCCTTCATATCCTCCTACCTCCTGCTGTTACGACTATGCCCTCATATCCTCCTACCTCCTGCTGTTACGACTATCCTCTCATATCCTCCTACCTCCTGCTGTTACGACTATCCTGATCATATCCTCCTACCTCCTGCTGTTACAACTATGCCCTCATAACCTCCTACCTCCTGCTGTTACGACTATCCCCTCATATCCTCCTACCTCCTGTTACGACTAACCCCTCATATCCTCCTTCCTCCTGCTGTTACGACTATCCTGATCATATCCTCCTACCTCCTGCTGTTACGACTATCCCCTCATATCCTCCTACCTCCTGCTGTTACGACTATCCCCTCATATCCTCCTACCTCCTGCTGTTACGACTATCCTGATCATATCCTCCTACCTCCTGCTGTTACGACTATCCCCTCATATCCTCCTAACTCCTGCTGTTACGACTATCCCCTCATATCCTCCTACCTCCTGTTACGACTATCCCCTCATATCCTCCTACCTCCTGCTGTTACGACTATCCTCTCATATCGTCCTACCTCCTGCTGTTACGACTATCCTGATCATATCGTCCTACCTCCTGCTGTTACGACTATCCTGATCATATCCTCCTACCTCCTGCTGTTACGACTATGCCCTAGTAACCTCCTACCTCCTGCTGTTACGACTATCCCCTCATTTCCTCCTACCTCCTGCTGTTACGACTATCCCCTCATATCCTCCTACCTCCTGCTGTTACGACTATCCCCTCATATCCTCCTACCTCCTGCTGTTACGACTATCCCCTCATATCCTCCTACCTCCTGCTGTTACTACTATCCCCTCATATCCTCCTACCTCTTGCTGTTACGACTATCCTCTCATATCCTCCTACCTCCTGCTGTTACGACTATCCCCTCATATTCTCCTACCTCCTGCTGTTACGACTATCCCCTCATATCCTCCTACCTCCTGCTGTTACGACTATCCTGATCATATCCTCCTACCTCCTGCTGTTACGACTATCCTCTCATATCCTCCAACCTCCTGTTACGACTATCCCCTCATATCCTCCTTCGTCCTGCTGTTACGACTATCCTGATCATTTCCTCCTACCTCCTGCTGTTACGACTATCCCCTCATATCCTCCCACCTCCTGCTGTTACGACTATCCCCTCATATCCTCCTACCTCCTGCTGTTACGACTATCCTGATCATATCCTCCTACCTCCTGCTGTTATGACTATCCCCTCATATCCTCCTAACTCCTGCTTTTACGACTATCCCATCATATCCTCCTACCTCCTGTTACGACTATCCCCTCATATCCTCCTACCTCCTGCTGTTACGACTATCCTCTCATATCCTCCTACCTCCTGCTGTTACGACTATCCTGATCATATCCTCCTACCTCCTGCTGTTACGACTATGCCCTCATAACCTCCTACCTCTTGCTGTTACGACTATCCCCTCATATCCTCCTACCTCCTGTTACGACTATCCCCTCATATCCTCCTTCCTCCTGCTGTTACGACTATCCTGATCATATCCTCCTACCTCCTGCTGTTACGACTATCCCCTCATATCCTCCTACCTCCTGCTGTTACGACTATCCCCTAATATCCTCCTACCTCCTGCTGTTACGACTATCCCCTCATATCCTCCTACCTCCTGCTGTTACGATTTTCCCCTCATATCCTCCTACCTCCTGCTGTTACGACTATCCCCTCATATCCTCCTACCTCCTGCTGTTACGACTATCCCCTCATATCCTCCTACCTCCTGCTGTTACGACTATCCCCTCATATCCTCCTACCTCCTGCTGTTACGACTATCCCCTCATATCCTCCTACCTCTTGCTGTTACGACTATCCTCTCATATCCTCCTACCTCCTGCTGTTACGACTATCCCCTCATATTCTCCTACCTCCTGCTGTTACGACTATCCCCTCATATCATCCTACCTCCTGCTGTTACGACTATCCTGATCATATCCTCCTACCTCCTGCTGTTACATCTATCCTCTCATATCCTCCTACCTCCTGTCACGACTATCCCCTCATATCCTCCTACCTCCTGCTGTTACGACTATCCCCTCATATCCTCCTACCTCCTGCTGTTACGACTATCCCCTCATATCCTCCTACCTCCTGCTGTTACGACTATCCCCTCATATCCTCCTACCTCCTGCTGTTACGACTATCCTGTCATATTCTCCTACCTCCTGCTGTTACGACTATCCCCTCATATCCTCCTACCTCCTGCTGTTACGACTATCCTCTCATATCCTCCTACCTCCTGCTGTTACGACTATCCCCTCATATCCTCCTACCTCCTGCTGTTACGACTATCCCCTCATATCTTCCTACCTCCTGCTGTTACTACTATCCCCTCATATTCTCCTACCTCCTGCTGTTACGACTATCCTCTCATATCCTCCTACCTCCTGCTGTTACGACTCTCCCCTAATATCCTCCTACCTCCTGTTACGACTATCCTCTCATATCCTCCTACCTCCTGCTGTTACGACTATCCCCTCATATCCTCAAACCTCCTGCTGTTTCGACTATCCTCTCATATCCTCCTACGTCCTGCTGTTACGACTATCCTCTCATATCCTCCTACCTCCTGCTGTTACGACTATCACCTCATATCCTCCTACCTCCTGCTGTTACGACTATCCTGATCATATCCTCCTACCTCCTGCTGTTACGACTATCCCCTCATATCCTCCTAACTCCTGCTTTTACGACTATGCCTTCATATCCTCCTACCTCCTGCTGTTACGACTATGCCCTCATATCCTCCTACCTCCTGCTGTTACGACTATCCTTTCATATCCTCCTACCTCCTGCTGTTACGACTATCCTGATCATATCCTCCTACCTCCTGCTGTTACGACTATGCCCTCATAACCTCCTACCTCCTGCTGTTACGACTATCCCCTCATATCCTCCTACCTCCTGTTACGACTAACCCCTCATATCCTCCTTCCTCCTGCTGTTACGACTATCCTGATCATATCCTCCTACCTCCTGCTGTTACAACTATCCTCTCATATCCTCCTACCTCCTGTTACGACTATCCCCTCATATCCTCCTTCGTCCTGCTGTTACGACTATCCTGATCATTTCCTCCTACCTCCTGCTGTTACGACTATCCCCTCATATCCTCCCACCTCCTGCTGTTACGACTATCCCCTCATATCCTCCTACCTCCTGCTGTTACGACTATCCTGATCATATCCTCCTAACTCCTGCTTTTACGACTATGCCTTCATATCCTCCTACCTCCTGCTGTTACGACTATGCCCTCATATCCTCCTAACTCCTGCTTTTACGACTATGCCTTCATATCCTCCTACCTCCTGCTGTTACGACTATGCCCTCATATCCTCCTACCTCCTGCTGTTACGACTATCCTCTCATATCCTCCTACCTCCTGCTGTTACGACTATCCTGATCATATCCTCCTACCTCCTGCTGTTACGACTATCCTGATCATATCCTCCTACCTCCTGCTGTTACGACTATGCCCTCATAACCTCCTACCTCCTGCTGTTACGACTATCCCCTCATATCCTCCTACCTCCTGTTACGACTAACCCCTCATATCCTCCTTCCTCCTGCTGTTACGACTATCCTGATCATATCCTCCTACCTCCTGCTGTTACGACTATCCCCTCATATCCTCCTACCTCCTGCTGTTACGACTATCCCCTCATATCCTCCTACCTCCTGCTGTTACGACTATCCTGATCATATCCTCCTACCTCCTGCTGTTACGACTATCCCCTCATATCCTCCTAACTCCTGCTGTTACGACTATCCCCTCATATCCTCCTACCTCCTGTTACGACTATCCCCTCATATCCTCCTACCTCCTGCTGTTACGACTATCCTCTCATATCGTCCTACCTCCTGCTGTTACGACTATCCTGATCATATCGTCCTACCTCCTGCTGTTACGACTATCCTGATCATATCCTCCTACCTCCTGCTGTTACGACTATGCCCTAGTAACCTCCTACCTCCTGCTGTTACGACTATCCCCTCATTTCCTCCTACCTCCTGCTGTTACGACTATCCCCTCATATCCTCCTACCTCCTGCTGTTACGACTATCCCCTCATATCCTCCTACCTCCTGCTGTTACGACTATCCCCTCATATCCTCCTACCTCCTGCTGTTACTACTATCCCCTCATATCCTCCTACCTCTTGCTGTTACGACTATCCTCTCATATCCTCCTACCTCCTGCTGTTACGACTATCCCCTCATATTCTCCTACCTCCTGCTGTTACGACTATCCCCTCATATCCTCCTACCTCCTGCTGTTACGACTATCCTGATCATATCCTCCTACCTCCTGCTGTTACGACTATCCTCTCATATCCTCCAACCTCCTGTTACGACTATCCCCTCATATCCTCCTTCGTCCTGCTGTTACGACTATCCTGATCATTTCCTCCTACCTCCTGCTGTTACGACTATCCCCTCATATCCTCCTACCTCCTGCTGTTACGACTATCCCCTCATATCCTCCTACCTCCTGCTGTTACGACTATCCTGATCATATCCTCCTACCTCCTGCTGTTATGACTATCCCCTCATATCCTCCTAACTCCTGCTTTTACGACTATCCCATCATATCCTCCTACCTCCTGTTACGACTATCCCCTCATATCCTCCTACCTCCTGCTGTTACGACTATCCTCTCATATCCTCCTACCTCCTGCTGTTACGACTATCCTGATCATATCCTCCTACCTCCTGCTGTTACGACTATGCCCTCATAACCTCCTACCTCTTGCTGTTACGACTATCCCCTCATATCCTCCTACCTCCTGTTACGACTATCCCCTCATATCCTCCTTCCTCCTGCTGTTACGACTATCCTGATCATATCCTCCTACCTCCTGCTGTTACGACTATCCCCTCATATCCTCCTACCTCCTGCTGTTACGACTATCCCCTAATATCCTCCAACCTCCTGCTGTTACGACTATCCCCTCATATCCTCCTACCTCCTGCTGTTACGACTATCCCCTCATATCCTCCTACCTCCTGCTGTTACGACTATCCCCTCATATCCTCCTACCTCCTGCTGTTATGACTATCCCCTCATATCCTCCTACCTCCTGCTGTTACGACTATCCCCTCATATCCTCCTACCTCCTGCTGTTACGACTATCCCCTCATATCCTCCTACCTCTTGCTGTTACGACTATCCTCTCATATCCTCCTACCTCCTGCTGTTACGACTATCCCCTCATATTCTCCTACCTCCTGCTGTTACGACTATCCCCTCATATCATCCTACCTCCTGCTGTTACGACTATCCTGATCATATCCTCCTACCTCCTGCTGTTACATCTATCCTCTCATATCCTCCTACCTCCTGTCACGACTATCCCCTCATATCCTCCTTCGTCCTGCTGTTACGACTATCCTGATCATTTCCTCCTACCTCCTGCTGTTACGACTATCCCCTCATATCCTCCCACCTCCTGCTGTTACGACTATCCCCTCATATCCTCCTACCTCCTGCTGTTACGACTATCCTGATCATATCCTCCTACCTCCTGCTGTTATGACTATCCCCTCATATCCTCCTAACTCCTGCTTTTACGACTATCCCATCATATCCTCCTACCTCCTGTTACGACTATCCCCTCATATCCTCCTACCTCCTGCTGTTACGACTATCCTCTCATATCCTCCTACCTCCTGCTGTTACGACTATCCTGATCATATCCTCCTACCTCCTGCTGTTACGACTATGCCCTCATAACCTCCTACCTCTTGCTGTTACGACTGTCCCCTCATATCCTCCTACCTCCTGTTACGACTATCCCCTCATATCCTCCTTCCTCCTGCTGTTACGACTATCCTGATCATATCCTCCTACCTCCTGCTGTTACGACTATCCCCTCATATCCTCCTACCTCCTGCTGTTACGACTATCCCCTAATATCCTCCTACCTCCTGCTGTTACGACTATCCCCTCATATCCTCCTACCTCCTGCTGTTACGACTATCCCCTCATATCCTCCTACCTCCTGCTGTTACGACTATCTCCTCATATCCTCCTACCTCCTGCTGTTACGACTATCCCCTCATATCCTCCTACCTCCTGCTGTTACGACTATCCCCTCATATCCTCCTACCTCCTGCTGTTACGACTATCCCCTCATATCCTCCTACCTCTTGCTGTTACGACTATCCTCTCATATCCTCCTACCTCCTGCTGTTACGACTATCCCCTCATATTCTCCTACCTCCTGCTGTTACGACTATCCCCTCATATCATCCTACCTCCTGCTGTTACGACTATCCTGATCATATCCTCCTACCTCCTGCTGTTACATCTATCCTCTCATATCCTCCTACCTCCTGTCACGACTATCCCCTCATATCCTCCTTCGTCCTGCTGTTACGACTATCCTGATCATTTCCTCCTACCTCCTGCTGTTACGACTATCCCCTCATATCCTCCCACCTCCTGCTGTTACTACTATCCCCTCATATTCTCCTACCTCCTGCTGTTACGACTATCCTGCTCATATCCTCCTACCTCCTGCTGTTACGACTCTCCCCTCATATCCTCCTACCTCCTGCTTACGACTATCCTCTCATATCCTCCTACCTCCTGCTGTTACGACAATCCCCTCATATCCTCAAACCTCCTGCTGTTACGACTATCCTCTCATATCCTCCTACGTCCTGCTGTTACGACTATCCTCTCATATCCTCCTACCTCCTGCTGTTACGACTATCCCCCACCTCCACCTCCGACGCTCCCCTCCTACCTCCTCCCCGCTGTTACGACTATCCTGATCATATCCTCCTACCTCCTGCTGTTACGACTATCCCCTCATATCCTCCTACCTCCTGCTGTTACGACTATGCCCTCATATGCTCCTACCTCCTGCTGTTACGACTATGCCCTCATATCCTCCTACCTCCTGCTGTTACGACTATCCCCTCATATCCTCCTACCTCCTGCTGTTACGACTATCCTGATCATATCCTCCTACCTCCTGCTGTTACGACTATGCCCTCATAACCTCCTACCTCCTGCTGTTACGACTATCCCCTCATATCCTCCTACCTCCTGTTACGACTATCCCCTCATATCCTCCTTCCTCCTGCTGTTACGACTATCCTGATCATATCCTCCTACCTCCTGCTGTTACGACTATCCCCTCATATCCTCCTACCTCCTGCTGTTACGACTATCCCCTCATATCCTCCTACCTCCTGCTGTTACGACTATCCTGATCATATCCTCCTACCTCCTGCTGTTACGACTATCCCCTCATATCCTCCTAACTCCTGCTGTTACGACTATCCCCTCATATCCTCCTACCTCCTGTTACGACTATGCCCTCATATCCTCCTACCTCCTGCTGTTACGACTATCCTCTCATATCGTCCTACCTCCTGCTGTTACGACTATCCTGATCATATCGTCCTACCTCCTGCTGTTACGACTATCCCCTCATATCCTCCTACCTCCTGCTGTTACGACTATGCCCTAGTAACCTCCTACCTCCTGCTGTTACGACTATCCCCTCATATCCTCCTACCTCCTGCTGTTACGACTATCCCCTCATATCCTCCTACCTCCTGCTGTTACGACTATCCTCTCATATCCTCCTACCTCCTGCTGTTACGACTATCCCCTCATATCCTCCTACCTCCTGCTGTTACGACTATCCCCTCATATCCTCCTACCTCCTGCTGTTACGACTATCCCCTCATATCCTCCTACCTCCTGCTGTTACGACTATCCCCTCATATCATCCTACCTCCTGCTGTTACGACTATCCTGATCATATCCTCCTACCTCCTGCTGTTACGACTATCCTCTCATATCCTCCTACCTCCTGTTACGACTATCCCCTCATATCCTCCTTCGTCCTGCTGTTACGACTATCCTGATCATTTCCTCCTACCTCCTGCTGTTACGACTATCCCCTCATATCCTCCCACCTCCTGCTGTTACGACTATCCCCTCATATCCTCCTACCTCCTGCTGTTACGACTATCCTGATCATATCCTCCTACCTCCTGCTGTTACGACTATCCCCTCATATCCTCCTAACTCCTGCTTTTACGACTATCCCCTCATATCGTCCTACCTCCTGTTACGACTATCCCCTCATATCCTCCTACCTCCTGCTGTTACGACTATCCTCTCATATCCTCCTACCTCCTGCTGTTACGACTATCCTGATCATATCCTCCTACCTCCTGCTGTTACGACTATGCCCTCATAACCTCCTACCTCCTGCTGTTACGACTATCCCCTCATATCCTCCTACCTCCTGTTACGACTATCCCCTCATATCCTCCTTCCTCCTGCTGTTACGACTATCCTGATCATATCCTCCTACCTCCTGCTGTTACGACTATCCCCTCATATCCTCCTACCTCCTGCTGTTACGACTATGCCCTCATATGCTCCTACCTCCTGCTGTTACGACTATCCCCTCATATCCTCCTACCTCCTGCTGTTACGACTATCCCCTCATATCCTCCTACCTCCTGCTGTTACGACTATGCCTTCATATCCTCCTACCTCCTGCTGTTACGACTATGCCCTCATATCCTCCTACCTCCTGCTGTTAAGACTATCCCCTCATATCCTCCTACCTCCTGCTGTTACGACTATCCCCTCATATCCTCCTACCTCCTGCTGTTACGACTATCCTCTCATATTCTCCTACCTCCTGCTGTTACGACTATCCCCTCATATCCTCCTACCTCCTGCTGTTACGACTATCCTCTCATATCCTCCTACCTCCTGCTGTTACGACTATCCCCTCATATCCTCCTACCTCCTGCTGTTACGACTATCCCCTCATATCTTCCTACCTCCTGCTGTTACTACTATCCCCTCATATTCTCCTACCTCCTGCTGTTACGACTATCCTCTCATATCCTCCTACCTCCTGCTGTTACGACTCTCCCCTCATATCCTCCTACCTCCTGTTACGACTATCCTCTCATATCCTCCTACCTCCTGCTGTTACGACTATCCCCTCATATCCTCAAACCTCCTGCTGTTACGACTATCCTCTCATATCCTCCTACGTCCTGCTGTTACGACTATCCTCTCATATCCTCCTACCTCCTGCTGTTACGACTATCACCTCATATCCTCCTACCTCCTGCTGTTACGACTATCCTGATCATATCCTCCTACCTCCTGCTGTTACGACTATCCCCTCATATCCTCCTAACTCCTGCTTTTACGACTATGCCTTCATATCCTCCTACCTCCTGCTGTTACGACTATGCCCTCATATCCTCCTACCTCCTGCTGTTACGACTATCCTCTCATATCCTCCTACCTCCTGCTGTTACGACTATCCTGATCATATCCTCCTACCTCCTGCTGTTACGACTATGCCCTCATAACCTCCTACCTCCTGCTGTTACGACTATCCCCTCATATCCTCCTACCTCCTGTTACGACTAACCCCTCATATCCTCCTTCCTCCTGCTGTTACGACTATCCTGATCATATCCTCCTACCTCCTGCTGTTACGACTATCCCCTCATATCCTCCTACCTCCTGCTGTTACGACTATCCCCTCATATCCTCCTACCTCCTGCTGTTACGACTATCCTGATCATATCCTCCTACCTCCTGCTGTTACGACTATCCCCTCATATCCTCCTAACTCCTGCTGTTACGACTATCCCCTCATATCCTCCTACCTCCTGTTACGACTATCCCCTCATATCCTCCTACCTCCTGCTGTTACGACTATCCTCTCATATCGTCCTACCTCCTGCTGTTACGACTATCCTGATCATATCGTCCTACCTCCTGCTGTTACGACTATCCTGATCATATCCTCCTACCTCCTGCTGTTACGACTATGCCCTAGTAACCTCCTACCTCCTGCTGTTACGACTATCCCCTCATTTCCTCCTACCTCCTGCTGTTACGACTATCCCCTCATATCCTCCTACCTCCTGCTGTTACGACTATCCCCTCATATCCTCCTACCTCCTGCTGTTACGACTATCCCCTCATATCCTCCTACCTCCTGCTGTTACTACTATCCCCTCATATCCTCCTACCTCTTGCTGTTACGACTATCCTCTCATATCCTCCTACCTCCTGCTGTTACGACTATCCCCTCATATTCTCCTACCTCCTGCTGTTACGACTATCCCCTCATATCCTCCTACCTCCTGCTGTTACGACTATCCTGATCATATCCTCCTACCTCCTGCTGTTACGACTATCCTCTCATATCCTCCAACCTCCTGTTACGACTATCCCCTCATATCCTCCTTCGTCCTGCTGTTACGACTATCCTGATCATTTCCTCCTACCTCCTGCTGTTACGACTATCCCCTCATATCCTCCCACCTCCTGCTGTTACGACTATCCCCTCATATCCTCCTACCTCCTGCTGTTACGACTATCCTGATCATATCCTCCTACCTCCTGCTGTTATGACTATCCCCTCATATCCTCCTAACTCCTGCTTTTACGACTATCCCATCATATCCTCCTACCTCCTGTTACGACTATCCCCTCATATCCTCCTACCTCCTGCTGTTACGACTATCCTCTCATATCCTCCTACCTCCTGCTGTTACGACTATCCTGATCATATCCTCCTACCTCCTGCTGTTACGACTATGCCCTCATAACCTCCTACCTCTTGCTGTTACGACTATCCCTCATATCCTCCTTCCTCCTGCTGTTACGACTATCCGATCATATCCTCCTACCTCCTGCTGTTACGACTATCCCCTCATATCCTCCTACCTCCTGCTGTTACGACTATCCCACGACTATCCCCTCATATCCTCCTACCTCCTGCTGTTACGACTATCCCCTCATATCCTCCTACCTCCTGCTGTTACGACTATCCTCTCATATCCTCCTACCTCCTGCTGTTACGACTATCCCCTCATATTCTCCTCCCTCCTGCTGTTACCTGCTGTTACGACTATCCCCTCATATCCTGACTCCTCCTGCTGTTACGACTATCCTCTCATATCCTCCTACCTCCTGCTGTTACGACTATCCTGATCATATCCTCTTACCTCCTGCTGTTACGACTATGCCCTCATAACCTCCTAACTCCTGCTTTTACGACTATCCCCTCATAACCTCCTACCTCCTGCTGTTACGACTATCCCCTCATATCCTCCTACCTCCTGTTACGACTATCCCCTCATATCCTCCTTCCTCCTGCTGTTACGACTATCCTGATCATATCCTCCTACCTCCTGCTGTTACGACTATCCCCTCATATCCTCCTACCTCTTGCTGTTACGACTGTCCCCTCATATCCTCCTACCTCCTGTTACGACTATCCCCTCATATCCTCCTTCCTCCTGCTGTTACGACTATCCTGATCATATCCTCCTACCTCCTGCTGTTACGACTATCCCCTCATATCCTCCTACCTCCTGCTGTTACGACTATCCCCTAATATCCTCCTACCTCCTGCTGTTACGACTATCCCCTCATATCCTCCTACCTCCTGCTGTTACGACTATCCCCTCATATCCTCCTACCTCCTGCTGTTACGACTATCCCCTCATATCCTCCTACCTCCTGCTGTTACGACTATCCCCTCATATCCTCCTACCTCCTGCTGTTACGACTATCCTGTCATATTCTCCTACCTCCTGCTGTTACGACTATCCCCTCATATCCTCCTACCTCCTGCTGTTACGACTATCCTCTCATATCCTCCTACCTCCTGCTGTTACGACTATCCCCTCATATCCTCCTACCTCCTGCTGTTACGACTATCCCCTCATATCTTCCTACCTCCTGCTGTTACTACTATCCCCTCATATTCTCCTACCTCCTGCTGTTACGACTATCCTCTCATATCCTCCTACCTCCTGCTGTTACGACTCTCCCCTAATATCCTCCTACCTCCTGTTACGACTATCCTCTCATATCCTCCTACCTCCTGCTGTTACGACTATCCCCTCATATCCTCAAACCTCCTGCTGTTTCGACTATCCTCTCATATCCTCCTACGTCCTGCTGTTACGACTATCCTCTCATATCCTCCTACCTCCTGCTGTTACGACTATCACCTCATATCCTCCTACCTCCTGCTGTTACGACTATCCTGATCATATCCTCCTACCTCCTGCTGTTACGACTATCCCCTCATATCCTCCTAACTCCTGCTTTTACGACTATGCCTTCATATCCTCCTACCTCCTGCTGTTACGACTATGCCCTCATATCCTCCTACCTCCTGCTGTTACGACTATCCTCTCATATCCTCCTACCTCCTGCTGTTACGACTATCCTGATCATATCCTCCTACCTCCTGCTGTTACGACTATGCCCTCATAACCTCCTACCTCCTGCTGTTACGACTATCCCCTCATATCCTCCTACCTCCTGTTACGACTAACCCCTCATATCCTCCTTCCTCCTGCTGTTACGACTATCCTGATCATATCCTCCTACCTCCTGCTGTTACTCCTCCTGCTGTTACGACTATCCTGATCATATCCTCCTACCTCCTGCTGTTACGACTATCCCCTCATATCCTCCTACCTCCTGCTGTTACGACTATCCCCTCATATCCTCCTACCTCCTGCTGTTACGACTATCCTGATCATATCCTCCTACCTCCTGCTGTTACGACTATCCCCTCATATCCTCCTAACTCCTGCTGTTACGACTATCCCCTCATATCCTCCTACCTCCTGTTACGACTATCCCCTCATATCCTCCTACCTCCTGCTGTTACGACTATCCTCTCATATCGTCCTACCTCCTGCTGTTACGACTATCCTGATCATATCGTCCTACCTCCTGCTGTTACGACTATCCTGATCATATCCTCCTACCTCCTGCTGTTACGACTATGCCCTAGTAACCTCCTACCTCCTGCTGTTACGACTATCCCCTCATTTCCTCCTACCTCCTGCTGTTACGACTATCCCCTCATATCCTCCTACCTCCTGCTGTTACGACTATCCCCTCATATCCTCCTACCTCCTGCTGTTACGACTATCCCCTCATATCCTCCTACCTCCTGCTGTTACTACTATCCCCTCATATCCTCCTACCTCTTGCTGTTACGACTATCCTCTCATATCCTCCTACCTCCTGCTGTTACGACTATCCCCTCATATTCTCCTACCTCCTGCTGTTACGACTATCCCCTCATATCCTCCTACCTCCTGCTGTTACGACTATCCTGATCATATCCTCCTACCTCCTGCTGTTACGACTATCCTCTCATATCCTCCAACCTCCTGTTACGACTATCCCCTCATATCCTCCTTCGTCCTGCTGTTACGACTATCCTGATCATTTCCTCCTACCTCCTGCTGTTACGACTATCCCCTCATATCCTCCTACCTCCTGCTGTTACGACTATCCCCTCATATCCTCCTACCTCCTGCTGTTACGACTATCCTGATCATATCCTCCTACCTCCTGCTGTTATGACTATCCCCTCATATCCTCCTAACTCCTGCTTTTACGACTATCCCATCATATCCTCCTACCTCCTGTTACGACTATCCCCTCATATCCTCCTACCTCCTGCTGTTACGACTATCCTCTCATATCCTCCTACCTCCTGCTGTTACGACTATCCTGATCATATCCTCCTACCTCCTGCTGTTACGACTATGCCCTCATAACCTCCTACCTCTTGCTGTTACGACTATCCCCTCATATCCTCCTACCTCCTGTTACGACTATCCCCTCATATCCTCCTTCCTCCTGCTGTTACGACTATCCTGATCATATCCTCCTACCTCCTGCTGTTACGACTATCCCCTCATATCCTCCTACCTCCTGCTGTTACGACTATCCCCTAATATCCTCCTACCTCCTGCTGTTACGACTATCCCCTCATATCCTCCTACCTCCTGCTGTTACGACTATCCCCTCATATCCTCCTACCTCCTGCTGTTACGACTATCCCCTCATATCCTCCTACCTCCTGCTGTTACGACTATCCCCTCATATCCTCTTACCTCCTGCTGTTACGACTATCCTCTCATATCCTCCTACCTCCTGCTGTTACGACTATCCTGATCATATCCTCCTACCTCCTGCTGTTACGACTATGCCCTCATAACCTCCTACCTCCTGCTGTTACGACTATCCCCTCATATCCTCCTACCTCCTGTTACGACTATCCCCTCATATCCTCCTTCCTCCTGCTGTTACGACTATCCTGATCATATCCTCCTACCTCCTGCTGTTACGACTATCCCCTCATATCCTCCTACCTCCTGCTGTTACGACTATCCCCTAATATCCTCCTACCTCCTGCTGTTACGACTATCCCCTCATATCCTCCTACCTCCTGCTGTTACGACTATCCCCTCATATCCTCCTACCTCCTGCTGTTACGACTATCCCCTCATATCCTCCTACCTCCTGCTGTTACGACTATCCCCTCATATCCTCCTACCTCCTGCTGTTACGACTATCCCCTCATATCCTCCTACCTCCTGCTGTTACGACTATCCCCTCATATCCTCCTACCTCTTGCTGTTACGACTATCCTCTCATATCCTCCTACCTCCTGCTGTTACGACTATCCCCTCATATTCTCCTACCTCCTGCTGTTACGACTATCCCCTCATATCATCCTACCTCCTGCTGTTACGACTATCCTGATCATATCCTCCTACCTCCTGCTGTTACATCTATCCTCTCATATCCTCCTACCTCCTGTCACGACTATCCCCTCATATCCTCCTTCGTCCTGCTGTTACGACTATCCTGATCATTTCCTCCTACCTCCTGCTGTTACGACTATCCCCTCATATCCTCCCACCTCCTGCTGTTACGACTATCCCCTCATATCCTCCTACCTCCTGCTGTTACGACTATCCTGATCATATCCTCCTACCTCCTGCTGTTATGACTATCCCCTCATATCCTCCTAACTCCTGCTTTTACGACTATCCCATCATATCCTCCTACCTCCTGTTACGACTATCCCCTCATATCCTCCTACCTCCTGCTGTTACGACTATCCTCTCATATCCTCCTACCTCCTGCTGTTACGACTATCCTGATCATATCCTCCTACCTCCTGCTGTTACGACTATGCCCTCATAACCTCCTACCTCTTGCTGTTACGACTATCCCCTCATATCCTCCTACCTCCTGTTACGACTATCCCCTCATATCCTCCTTCCTCCTGCTGTTACGACTATCCTGATCATATCCTCCTACCTCCTGCTGTTACGACTATCCCCTCATATCCTCCTACCTCCTGCTGTTACGACTATCCCCTAATATCCTCCTACCTCCTGCTGTTACGACTATCCCCTCATATCCTCCTACCTCCTGCTGTTACGACTATCCCCTCATATCCTCCTACCTCCTGCTGTTACGACTATCCCCTCATATCCTCCTACCTCCTGCTGTTACGACTATCCCCTCATATCCTCCTACCTCCTGCTGTTACGACTATCCCCTCATATCCTCCTACCTCCTGCTGTTACGACTATCCCCTCATATCCTCCTACCTCTTGCTGTTACGACTATCCTCTCATATCCTCCTACCTCCTGCTGTTACGACTATCCCCTCATATTCTCCTACCTCCTGCTGTTACGACTATCCCCTCATATCATCCTACCTCCTGCTGTTACGACTATCCTGATCATATCCTCCTACCTCCTGCTGTTACATCTATCCTCTCATATCCTCCTACCTCCTGTCACGACTATCCCCTCATATCCTCCTTCGTCCTGCTGTTACGACTATCCTGATCATTTCCTCCTACCTCCTGCTGTTACGACTATCCCCTCATATCCTCCCACCTCCTGCTGTTACGACTATCCCCTCATATCCTCCTACCTTCTGCTGTTACGACTATCCTGATCATATCCTCCTACCTCCTGCTGTTACGACTATCCCCTCATATCCTCCTAACTCCTGCTTTTACGACTATCCCCTCATATCGTCCTACCTCCTGTTACGACTATCCCCTCATATCCTCCCACCTCCTGCTGTTACGACTATCCTCTCATATCCTCCTACCTCCTGCTGTTACGACTATCCTGATAATATCCTCCTACCTCCTGCTGTTACGACTATGCCCTCATAACCTCCTACCTCCTGCTGTTACGACTATCCCCTCATATCCTCCTACCTCCTGTTACGACTATCCCCTCATATCCTCCTTCCTCCTGCTGTTACGACTATCCTGATCATATCCTCCTACCTCCTGCTGTTACGACTATCCCCTCATATCCTCCTACCTCCTGCTGTTACGACTATGCCCTCATATGCTCCTACCTCCTGCTGTTACGACTATCCCCTCATATCCTCCTACCTCCTGCTGTTACGACTATCCCCTCATATCCTCCTACCTCCTGCTGTTACGACTATGCCTTCATATCCTCCTACCTCCTGCTGTTACGACTATGCCCTCATATCCTCCTACCTCCTGCTGTTAAGACTATCCCCTCATATCCTCCTACCTCCTGCTGTTACGACTATCCCCTCATATCCTCCTACCTCCTGCTGTTACGACTATCCTCTCATATTCTCCTACCTCCTGCTGTTACGACTATCCCCTCATATCCTCCTACCTCCTGCTATTACGACTATCCTCTCATATCCTCCTACCTCCTGCTGTTACGACTATCCCCTCATATCCTCCTACCTCCTGCTGTTACGACTATCCCCTCATATCTTCCTACCTCCTGCTGTTACTACTATCCCCTCATATTCTCCTACCTCCTGCTGTTACGACTATCCTCTCATATCCTCCAACCTCCTGCTGTTACGACTCTCCCCTCATATCCTCCTACCTCCTGTTACGACTATCCTCTCATATCCTCCTACCTCCTGCTGTTACGACTATCCCCTCATATCCTCAAACCTCCTGCTGTTACGACTATCCTCTCATATCCTCCTACGTCCTGCTGTTACGACTATCCTCTCATATCCTCCTACCTCCTGCTGTTACGACTATCACCTCATATCCTCCTACCTCCTGCTGTTACGACTATCCTGATCATATCCTCCTACCTCCTGCTGTTACGACTATCCCCTCATATCCTCCTAACTCCTGCTTTTACGACTATGCCTTCATATCCTCCTACCTCCTGCTGTTACGACTATGCCCTCATATCCTCCTACCTCCTGCTGTTACGACTATCCTCTCATATCCTCCTACCTCCTGCTGTTACGACTATCCTGATCATATCCTCCTACCTCCTGCTGTTACGACTATCCCCTCATATCCTCCTACCTCCTGCTGTTACGACTATCCCCTCATATCCTCCTACCTCCTGCTGTTACGACTATCCCCTCATATCCTCCTACCTCCTGCTGTTACGACTATCCCCTCATATCCTCCTACCTCCTGCTGTTACGACTATCCTCTCATATCCTCCTACCTCCTGCTGTTACGACTATCCCCTCATATCCTCCTACCTCTTGCTGTTACGACTATCCTCTCATATCCTCCTACCTCCTGCTGTTACGACTATCCCCTCATATTCTCCTACCTCCTGCTGTTACGACTATCCCCTCATATCATCCTACCTCCTGCTGTTACGACTATCCTGATCATATCCTCCTACCTCCTGCTGTTACATCTATCCTCTCATATCCTCCTACCTCCTGTCACGACTATCCCCTCATATCCTCCTTCGTCCTGCTGTTACGACTATCCTGATCATTTCCTCCTACCTCCTGCTGTTACGACTATCCCCTCATATCCTCCCACCTCCTGCTGTTACGACTATCCCCTCATATCCTCCTACCTCCTGCTGTTACGACTATCCTGATCATATCCTCCTACCTCCTGCTGTTACGACTATCCCCTCATATCCTCCTAACTCCTGCTTTTACGACTATCCCCTCATATCGTCCTACCTCCTGTTACGACTATCCCCTCATATCCTCCCACCTCCTGCTGTTACGACTATCCTCTCATATCCTCCTACCTCCTGCTGTTACGACTATCCTGATAATATCCTCCTACCTCCTGCTGTTACGACTATGCCCTCATAACCTCCTACCTCCTGCTGTTACGACTATCCCCTCATATCCTCCTACCTCCTGTTACGACTATCCCCTCATATCCTCCTTCCTCCTGCTGTTACGACTATCCTGATCATATCCTCCTACCTCCTGCTGTTACGACTATCCCCTCATATCCTCCTACCTCCTGCTGTTACGACTATGCCCTCATATGCTCCTACCTCCTGCTGTTACGACTATCCCCTCATATCCTCCTACCTCCTGCTGTTACGACTATCCCCTCATATCCTCCTACCTCCTGCTGTTACGACTATGCCTTCATATCCTCCTACCTCCTGCTGTTACGACTATGCCCTCATATCCTCCTACCTCCTGCTGTTAAGACTATCCCCTCATATCCTCCTACCTCCTGCTGTTACGACTATCCCCTCATATCCTCCTACCTCCTGCTGTTACGACTATCCTCTCATATTCTCCTACCTCCTGCTGTTACGACTATCCCCTCATATCCTCCTACCTCCTGCTATTACGACTATCCTCTCATATCCTCCTACCTCCTGCTGTTACGACTATCCCCTCATATCCTCCTACCTCCTGCTGTTACGACTATCCCCTCATATCTTCCTACCTCCTGCTGTTACTACTATCCCCTCATATTCTCCTACCTCCTGCTGTTACGACTATCCTCTCATATCCTCCAACCTCCTGCTGTTACGACTCTCCCCTCATATCCTCCTACCTCCTGTTACGACTATCCTCTCATATCCTCCTACCTCCTGCTGTTACGACTATCCCCTCATATCCTCAAACCTCCTGCTGTTACGACTATCCTCTCATATCCTCCTACGTCCTGCTGTTACGACTATCCTCTCATATCCTCCTACCTCCTGCTGTTACGACTATCACCTCATATCCTCCTACCTCCTGCTGTTACGACTATCCTGATCATATCCTCCTACCTCCTGCTGTTACGACTATCCCCTCATATCCTCCTAACTCCTGCTTTTACGACTATGCCTTCATATCCTCCTACCTCCTGCTGTTACGACTATGCCCTCATATCCTCCTACCTCCTGCTGTTACGACTATCCTCTCATATCCTCCTACCTCCTGCTGTTACGACTATCCTGATCATATCCTCCTACCTCCTGCTGTTACGACTATGCCCTCATAACCTCCTACCTCCTGCTGTTACGACTATCCCCTCATATCCTCCTACCTCCTGTTACGACTATCCCCTCATATCCTCCTTCCTCCTGCTGTTACGACTATCCTGATCATATCCTCCTACCTCCTGCTGTTACGACTATCCCCTCATATCCTCCTACCTCCTGCTGTTACGACTATCCCCTCATATCCTCCTACCTCCTGCTGTTACGACTATCCTGATCATATCCTCCTACCTCCTGCTGTTACGACTATCCCCTCATATCCTCCTAACTCCTGCTGTTACGACTATCCCCTCATATCCTCCTACCTCCTGTTACGAGTATCCCCTCATATCCTCCTACCTCCTGCTGTTACGACTATCCCCTCATATCCTCCTAACTCCTGCTGCTACGACTATCCCCTCATATCCTCCTACCTCCTGTTACGACTATCCCCTCATATCCTCCTACCTCCTGCTGTTACGACTATCCTCTCATATCCTCCTACCTCCTGCTGTTACGACTATCCTGATCATATCCTTCTACCTCCTGCTGTTACGACTAAGCCCTAGTAACCTCCTACCTCCTGCTGTTACGACTATCCCCTCATATCCTGACTCCTCCTGCTGTTACGACTATCCTGATCATATCCTCTTACCTCCTGCTGTTACGACTATGCCCTCATAACCTCCTAACTCCTGCTTTTACGACTATCCCCTCATAACCTCCTACCTCCTGCTGTTACGACTATCCCCTCATATCCTCCTACCTCCTGTTACGACTATCCCCTCATATCCTCCTTCCTCCTGCTGTTACGACTATCCTGATCATATCCTCCTACCTCCTGCTGTTACGACTATCCCCTCATATCCTCCTACCTCCTGCTGTTACGACTATGCCCTCATATGCTCCTACCTCCTGCTGTTACGACTATCCTCTCATATCCTCCTACCTCCTGCTGTTACGACTATCCCCTCATATCCTCCTACCTCCTGCTGTTACGACTATGCCTTCATATCCTCCTACCTCCTGCTGTTACGACTATGCCCTCATATCCTCCTACCTCCTGCTGTTAAGACTATCCCCTCATATCCTCCTACCTCCTGCTGTTACGACTATCCCCTCATATCCTCCTACCTCCTGCTGTTACGAATATCCTCTCATATTCTCCTACCTCCTGTTGTTACGACTATCCCCTCATATCCTCCTACCTCCTGCTGTTACGACTATCCTCTCATATCCTCCTACCTCCTGCTGTTACGACTATCCCCTCATATCCTCCTACCTCCTGCTGTTACGACTATCCCCTCATATCTTCCTACCTCCTGCTGTTACTACTATCCCCTCATATTCTCCTACCTCCTGCTGTTACGACTATCCTCTCATATCCTCCTACCTCCTGCTGTTACGACTCTCCCCTCATATCCTCCTACCTCCTGTTACGACTATCCTCTCATATCCTCCTACCTCCTGCTGTTACGACTATCCCCTCATATCCTCAAACCTCCTGCTGTTTCGACTATCCTCTCATATCCTCCTACGTCCTGCTGTTACTACTATCCTCTCATATCCTCCTACCTCCTGCTGTTACGACTATCACCTCATATCCTCCTACCTCCTGCTGTTACGACTATCCTGATCATATCCTCCTACCTCCTGCTGTTACGACTATCCCCTCATATCCTCCTACCTCCTGCTGTTACGACTATCCTGATCATATCCTCCTACCTCCTGCTGTTACGACTATCCCCTCATATTCTCCTACCTCCTCCTGTTACGACTATCCTCTCATATCCTCCTACCTCCTGCTGTTACGACTATCCTGATCATATCCTCCTACATCCTGCTGTTACGACTATCCCCTCATGTCCTCCTACCTCCTGCTGTTAGGACTATCCTTTCATATCCTCCTACCTCCTGTTATGACTATCCCCTCATATCCTCCTACCTCCTGCTGTTACGACTATGCCCTCATATCCTCCTACCTCCTGCTGTTACGACTATGCCCTCATATCCTCCTACCTCCTGCTGTTACGACTATCCTCTCATATCCTCCTACCTCCTGCTGTTACGACTATCCCCTCATATCCTCCTACCTCCTGCTGTTACGATTATGCCCTCATATCCTCCTACCTCCTGCTGTTACGACTATGCCCTCATATCCTCCTACCTCCTGCTGTTACGACTATCCTCTCATATCCTCCTACCTCCTGCTGTTACGACTATCCTCTCATATCCTCCTACCTCCTGCTGTTACGACTAACCTCTCATATCCTCCTACCTCTTGATGTTACGACTATCCCCTCATATCCTCCTACCTCCTGCTGTTACGACTATCCCCTCATATCATCCTACCTCCTGCTGTTACGACTATCCCCTCATATCCTCCTACCTCCTGCTGTTAGACTATCCTCTCATATCCTCCTACCTCCTGCTGTTAAGACTATCCCCTCATATCCTCCTACCTCCTGCTGTTACGACTATCCCCTCATATCCTCCTACCTCCTGCTGTTACGACTATCCTCTCATATCCTCCTACCTCCTGCTGTTACGACTATCCCCTCATATCCTCCTACCTCCTGCTGTTACGACTATCCTCTCATATCCTCCTACCTCCTGCTGTTACGACTATCCCCTCATATCCTCCTACCTCCTGCTGTTACGACTATCCCCTCATATCTTCCTACCTCCTGCTGTTACTACTATCCCCTCATATCCTCCTACCTCCTGCTGTTACGACTATCCTCTCATATCCTCCTACCTCCTGCTGTTACCACTGTCCCCTCATATCCTCCTACCTCCTGTTACGACTATCCTCTCATATCCTCCTACCTCCTGCTGTTACGACTATCCCCTCATATCCTCCTACCTCCTGCTGTTACGACTATCCTCTCATATCCTCCTACCTCCTGTTACGACTATCCCCTCATATCCTCCTACCTCCTGCTGTTACGACTAGGCCCTCATATCCTCCTACCTCCTGCTGTTACGACTATCTTCTCATATCCTCCTACCTCCTGCTGTTACGACTATCCTCTCATATCCTCCTACCTCCTGCTGTTACGACTATCCCCTCATATCCTCCTACCTAATTGTTTTAACGTTTATCCTCCTACCTCCTGCTGTTACGACTATCCCCTCATATCGTCCTTCCTTCTGCTCTTACGACTATCCCCTCTTAGCCTCCTGCTCATACCCCCAGATCTCTCTCTCTCTTTCTATCTCATTCCCTCTCCTTCCCTCTCTCTCTCTCCCTCCTCACATCCACAGGTCAGGACAATGTAGTAAAAGCAGACAGTAAATCATGAAGCCTGAAGTCTACTGTAGCCCAGGGTGGTGGTCCCTACAGGACTGGCTGGATAGCGGTTCTGGCCTGAGAACAGGACTGTCAGTATAACAGCTTTGTTCTCAATCATGTTTTATAGGTCAAACACACCATGATGACGAACGGCTAAAAGCAG